>NW_027436758.1:0-300000 GCF_047716275.1 Strix uralensis
TTGGGGGGGGGGGCGAGGTCGTCGTCTCTCTTGGGGGGGGCGCGATGTCGCCTGTCTTGATCGGGGGGGGGGTGGGGGGCGAGCTGTCTTCGGGGGGGGGGGCGCGAGGTCGTCGCATTTCTTGGGAAGGAGGGGGCGCTGTCCTCTGTCTTGGGGGGGGGGTTGATGTCGCCTCTCTTGGGGGGGGGGGGGGCGATGTCGTCGCTTGTCTTGGGGGGGGCGATGTCGTCGTCTGTCTTGCGGGGGGCGAGTTCGTCGCTTGTCGTTGGGGGGGGCGCGAGGTCGTCGTCTGTCTTGTGCGGGGGGGGGATGTCGTCGCCTGTCTTGGGGTGGGGGGGGCGAAGTCGTCGTGTATCCTGGCGTGGGGGGGGGCTGAATCGTTGCGTGTCTTGGGGGGGGTGGGGGGGCGCAGTCGTCGCCTGTCTTGGGGGGGGGCGCGAGGTCGTCGTCTGTCTTGGGGGGGGGGCAAGGTCATCGTCTGTCTTGGGGGGGGGTCGAGGTCGTCATCTGTCATGGGGGTGGGGGTCGAGGTCGTCGCCTGTCTTGGGGGGGGGGGGGGCGAGGTTGTCGTGTATCCTGGCGTGGGGGGGGGGCTGAAATCGTCGCCTGTCTTGGGGGGGGTGGGGGCCGAATTCCTCGCCTGTCTTGGGGGGGGTGGGTGCCGATGTCGCCTGTCTTGGAGGGTGGGGGGCGATGTCGTCGCCTGTCTCGGGGGGGCGATCGGGCAAGGTCACCTGTTGTGGGGGGGGTGGGGGGCGAGGTCGTCGCCTGTCTTGGGTGGGGGGTGTAATAAAACATATATGGTATTTGTTATTCAAATCTCAAGGGGAAAATGAAGTTGTAGTCAGGATGTTGTGGCCGAACAGTTTTGTAATTCTCTTATGTAAATAAGAAATAAGATATATGTATATAGTTTCTATTGTTAAAATCAGTTGTTAGAAGGGAGCTAAAATGGCCCCCATCTCCAAGCCACTACAAAAACACTTGTGCTGAGTCATCCCCCCTTCTGTGACGGAAACCTGAGAAAAGCCCGCGAAAACAGGAGAAAAGCCCGGGAAACTTGTTTACACCTTTGCAGACCCCTCAGGGTACGCCCATCATGAATATGGATGAAGCCTACACTATAAAGGGACTCAGTGCTGTCCTGTAAGGTGTGTGTCTTGGTAGAGCAGAGACTCCCGGCACACCCAGCGCTGTTTTGCTCACTCGCCGCTTGCTAATAAAATTTTATTCATCACTAAAAATTGAGAAGTGGTTATTTCCCACTAAATTACAATTAATCAATAACACCTGTTCTTATCTGATTCATAATCATTAATATCCATGGGAATTTCGTGTCAGCATTTAAACTCTGGGAATACAGACCAACGCAAGTGAAAAACCTCCATGCAGCTGAGTACTGATAGGAGAACCAGTTTCTCCTCCTCTTCAGATGTGGTAGTGCTGAATAAGGAAGAGAGAGTCTTTTGTAATTGTCAGCCATTCTGTTACTGTCTTTCAAAGTGCTTGTTTTGAAGCTGTTACTTCCCTCCTGATGGCATTATGAAGGTCCATATAAAAATGCTGAGTTGGAAAAAAAGTGAAGACATTCAGCCGAGCAAAACCAGTACTTTACATACATGAGGGTAATTGTCTGTGGGGGAGCAGTCAGGAACAAAGGCTTTTCTCTACCAAGTTCTCTCTACCAAATGCTCTGTCACTTGTTACAATCATTTTTATGACGATGAACAGTAATTCTCAATCTCTGGGTTGTTAACTTGCCTGTTTTTCAATTACATTTTGTATATTTAAGTTTGATAGTTAAAGATAAGCAGCAGTACACTGAGCCAAATACTTAGGTACAAGGTAGAGTGGATGGGAGCAAAGGACAGTGTATTTGAAATGAGATTTTTAGCTTTTTTACATACCTAATAGTTTGAATCAATTACCTGGCTTTTCCTTTTTTACAAACTCTCTGCAGAATAGAACTTAGGGCATGGAAAAAAGATGATTCACCTCTTAACACCTACTTTATCTTCACTGGCTTGTAATCCTAAGCAATAATCAAGGACTAGATTCTAAATGTTTACTAATTTGTGGAGTTTATTTGAAATGTCTGAACTAAGGCACTGAAGGTTTTTGTTTCCTACCAAAGATGGGCAACCAACAGCTCTGCCAGGGATCAGTTAAAGTTGTGGAGAGTAAATGCACCTGCAAATTAAGTTGTGATTGTCTAGTTGGACACAGAGAAACAGAGGTATCGGCAGGAAAAGCTTTAGAAGGAAAAGGTTCTTGCTGTTTTGTGACTGCTGCATGCTTTTTTTCAGTTGGGATGAAAGACGGCAACCACAATCTCTAACCACATCTCAGCACTGCCAGAGAATAACTGTAGAAACCACTTGGGCCACGACAAAGTCTGGCCGCAGGGATGGGCAGGCTGGTAAGACCAGGATACACCTGTGTACTCTTCTGACTGTTATTCCCTAGTCTTGGCTATTGTTGTTATGTTCTAGTCCAGACAGCTTTTTCCAGGTAGCGTTCATACCGCCTTTCCTGGACATTCAGCTTGGCACTTGGGCCAGGAGATCTATCTATGCCCTATTTGTCATCAGTGAAGTGAAAGAACACGCCTCCTGAGGGCTGTTCAGACTGCCAAAGCTAAACTCCCGCTTAGACAGGAGTGCCTTTCTCCATCTTTCTCATCCTTGATGAAAGTGAAGGGGAGATGAGCTTCAACTCTGTGCAGGGGAACCGGGCTTTTTATTAAATCAACAGGTTTTGTTTAAGTGTCACAGAAGGCATAATTGAAAGGAGCCTGCACTGGGAGGTGGGTGGGGAGAAAAGGAAAGGAACTGATGGTCTCAATATAATCTTTCTTGGCCTCAATCTGGCAAAGATTTAGGCATATGACTAAATTTATGCCCTTCACTTCCTCTATCATCTGCAATCAGTTTCCCCTCTCAGATGCGTTAGTGTTGGGGGAAAGCAGAATTCTCATGCTAGCTAGCTGTTGTCATAGTAAGGCTTAGCTTTCCTGTGATGGCACTGATAATACTAGAGCACTTTGGGTCCCTTTCTAAGTACTTTGTCATTGCATTTTCCAGATAAGAATTCTACACAGTTTTAGAGCTGGTTTTGTCCCGTTTGATTTACACATTTATCATATGTCATTATATAGTTATGTTTGACTGTTAGTCTTCTAGTCCTGCAATTTAAAGGGAGAAAGAGCATTAAAACATATTTCAAACAGGTGTCTACCTAAGGCTAGTTGTTTTTAGTACGTTTTTTTCCCAGTTCTGAAAAGAAATTAGGAAGAAATACTGAACTCCTAGATGTGGTTCTTTCCTTTTGATACATGTGATATGTGAATATACCTAAGCCAACAGTATCTGATTTTTTGCAAGGAATGCTATTAATATTTTCATGTTACTTTATTAAGCTGTACTGTATTTGCTTTATTTTCAAAGGGGAAAAAATGAATAAGAACTAGTATGACTTTCCTGTAATATAGAAACAGGGTAAACATAGAATAGAAATGTAAACAGAAATGGCAGAGTGCCAGCAACCCCTTGAACATAAATCTGCCAGCAGCTGTGCCAGAAGTCTGTTTCATTACACTCTTGGCATTGGTTAATAGAGTTTGTGTAAATTGAGAAGATGTGTACATGCTACTTCTCTCCAAAATACGACCAAAGCTTTGTATCTGCATGGCTTTGAATTAGAATAACACCACTGGTGCTCTGTAAGATTTTTTTTTTGGTTCTTGGGTAATGGATTTACCTGTGGACTGCACCTGTTTGGTGCTTATTTTAGCTTAGTCTCAGACCAGGGACATAGGAGGTCCACAGAATGAGGGAGGACGAGCCTAAAAATTTCAGGCCAGGTTGCCTGTGATAACATGCCTGAAAGGGTGTTTTGGTTTGGTTTGGGTTTTGGGTTTTTTTTTTCAGTTCCATTGGTTTTGAAACTGTAAGGGCTGGAGCACAGCATATTTGATCCTGTGGCAGAGTATCTTAACCCCAGGGTAGTCATTAGTTTGCTGAAGCTGACTTGTAGAGTTAGAGAATTGCAGCCTGGCTCTCTGTGTTTATAAACAAATAAATAGAGGTGACAAAAAGCTGGGAGTCTGAAGTGCAGGCAGGGATGGAATAATCCAGGAAGTGTTTGCTGTGCAAATGTGTAATATGCAGTGAGTCAGTGTAGCAGACTTGTTCACTGTTCTGAGTCCATTTGTGTCCTGGATTTCTTCAGCGTACTACGTGTTTGTAGTCCTCTTCCCACCAGATTGCTAGTGAAATATATAGGAAAATATTTTAAAATAAGCAAGTAGTTTCCACCTACTCCTGTTCAGAAAAGAAAACAGAAATCCTGAGTAAACGTTAATATTGAAAGAACTGTAAGCATCCTCAATTTTGTTTGCCAATATTGCATCTCTACCTGGATTGTTGTCTTGCAGGTTAGACTGAAAACTGAAGTGGCTCACAGGGTTTATTTATAAAGTTAGGATAAAAGGAAGAGGAAAACTTCACTTTGGTTGCACCAAAGGGTTAGAAATTCAACCTGTAATACATGCCATGACTTCATTGACGGGTGTTGTAGTTCTACCTAGTTCTTGATTTGCAACAACTTATATATATATAAAATATACAGAAATTAATATAAAGGGATGTAGAGTAGACATTAATATACTGAATGTGTATCTGTGGTATAAAGGCAAGAGAGTGCAGTACCTCTTAAAAACAATACCTGCTTTCAGCCAGTTGTGCTGTGATGCATCATCTCATAAATAGTATGGATAAAAAACCAGCAGACAGCAGGTCTGGAGCCAATGGCTCAACTGTGAGAGTAGCAGGATAGTTTATTTCTGCTTGTTGTCCTGTTTTGAAGAGGTGACATTATCACTTCCATCATATTTCTTCTGGATTGTGTTTTCTAAGACATTCCAGATTTTCAAACACTAAGTATAATGTGAGACCTTCCCATCACCAATTTAGCTCCAGTGCAGAATATGAGAAGAGCACAGGCTGCCTGCATCAGGAGTGAGTTCATGATGTACTGTGGTTCTACCTGTGGCTCACAGCTGATGCAGAATAGGGTGAACAATTCATCTGCTCCCAGTTTCAACTTTATTAATGCAAAAGGCTCAGGTCTTTTTGCCCTGAATGCCAAATGGATTGCACTGTAGTTTGCTTGTGCCCAGAACAAGCAATGCTATATACACCTGAGAACATGAGATTACTTCATTTTAAACCCTTACAGATGATCCCGTAATACATCAAACACTCTAGTTTTATTCCCGTTGTCTTAGTTTACATTGCAGAAGAGCTGAAGAATTCTGAAATCAGAACTGAAGAGGGTATGTAAAACCTTTCATTCCAAAATTCAACAAGTGTAAACAAAAATTATATGTAAAAGGTGATACTTTGCAGTGCAGAAATCAGTTCATGTGATATTCGCCAGTACAAGAGTCTGAAACTGTTTTGATAAAGCAGCACCTTGGTCTGAAACTTGATATTTCCACAACAATACAAAATGTTAGGAAAGTGTTTTCTTCCATTCGTGCTGGAGAGCTTACAAGATCAGGGAAACTTGCTCACTTAGAGGACTCACTCACAAGGACTCATCTGTCCTTGTACATAAAACCTGTCAACTGATTTGGACCGTCTTTAATGTTGCTCTGTTTCTTATTTTCTCCAGCATTATTTGATGTGACATTTGTTGTTGTTATGTGCCATTGGTCTACACTGCCCCTGAACTTTTCAGTGACCTGAGCATAATTGTGCAATATTTACAGCAAAATATTAGGGAAATATTTAATTAGAAATAAAAGATTGGAAAGAACCTCAGTAAGGTGTCTAGGCCATGCCTTTTCCTTGCTTTAAGTCAGGATCAGCTCGACCTAGACTGTTCCTCACAGATATTTAATTTTTCCTAAAAATTTGCGGCAATGGACAGTTGAGTCTTCCGGTGCAGTCTAATGCTTGTCTAACTTCATTCTAGGAAATGCCTGAAGTCTAAAGTGAATTTCCCTTACTGCAGTTACTGCTTAGGAATTCCTTCTAGTTTCTCAGCAACTGTGATATATCTCCTTTGCTGTTAGCTGTTCCAGATTTGAATATCTCTTCAAATCTTTCATTTCCTAGACTAAAACTTGATGTTTTCATTTAATCCTTTGTTAGTTATTCCAGAAGTTTACTGCCTGAAATTGAGCACAGCACTTGAAACAGGTACTGTATTCCATTGCAGAGCCAGCGGGCTGCTATCCTACCACGAGGGAATGTAAGCGTGCAGTTAAAGGTGACTTCCTTTTGTTGCACTAAGGTAAAAAGTTGCCACCCTTCAGCTGAGATACAGTAACTGCCTATCTGTCTGCTCTGCAGTTGCAGAGAAAAACAGATTTGCAGGAATGATCCCCTGTTCTGCATCGGGTGGGTTGGTTGTGGAGTCAGTTTCTGTGTCAGACATAGAGAAAGGGGCAACCGTTACCAGCTGGGGACAGAGCAGCAAGGATTCCTCATGCCCTGAGAGGTCTGAATTAACAAGGAAAGTTGGCAAAGCGTAACCAGCCAGCTGCCTAGAACTGCTAACAAGTGGTATGAAGGTCCCTGCCAGTCAAGGCAGCGGCCGCCTTGTTTTTGGTTTAAACATAATTCAGTAAGTTAGGGAGTTCTCAAAGAATTTCACAGGTTTGGAAGCACTACAGCTCCTTCTAGCAGTAAACATACATAGCATGCTTGCCTTCCTGCCCTCTTCAGGGCAATCGCGTTTGGGCTAGCAATTACAACAGTTGCTTATGCATTAGGATATGAGGAAAAGGAAAATTTGGAGTGTTTTAATCATCAGAACACTAGTTACTGGTTTTTAGGGAGAAAACTCTACTTGTTCTTTGTTCTCAAACGTGCTTTCTTCGTTTCCCCAGCTTCATGCGCCTGTTTTTCTGTGGCTTGCTCCCAGTTACCTAAATATAATGTTGTGTCCCTAGCCCAGAAGGGGAGAGAATGTCACATTACCTCTTAGGAGGCAGTTGCTTAATACAATGTCCCTTTCTGGAGGCAATTAGAATAGCTCTTCATTCTTTGTAGGTGTTTTTCAGGGGAGGGCCTGTGTCCTGTACTAATTTTAGGTGTAAGGAGGAGAGACGATGTGACCTGGTTTTAGTTTAAGAACAATCATCCATGTAGGGACTGGCAGTTTGTGTGAAGAAATGACCTTCATGTGCAGGGCCAGAATTCAATTACCGCTTCTTTTCAAGTACACGCATGGCACCGCAGCACAGCTCACCCGGTTTTATGTCCACTTGATATTTAATATATTTCATTCAGAAAATGGTGTTTTTACACTTGGCTGTCTCAAGGGTCAGAGAGTAAATCAGTGTCACAGGATTACCAGTGCTGCACAGGGAAAGCCAAGATACTAAAAAAGCACGAGGTCAGACGCATTCAAGGTCACACTAGCCCCACTAAGCTGTTGAGGAAACAACGTGACTACGCAGACAAAAACTTGAACGTTGATGCTGATGCCCAAGTAACTTTTTGTGCGGGGTACAAGGCACACCTCGAGTCACAGGAGCGTGCGGGTGGGTGCCCTGAAGCGAAAATGACCCCGCAGCCGGTTACTGGGGCCAGGGGTGCCGGCTGCCGGGGGGACCGTGCGAGTGGGGGCCGCCCCAGCGCCCCCCGCCCCGGCGCGCTCCCGGAGCCCCGCAGGTGCCGGCGGCGGCCGGGAACGCGCATGTTAGCCAGGCGTTGGGGAGGGGGGGGGTCGCCGCCGTGTCCCCGGCGGAGGACGGCGACCGCCCCTCTGCAGCGCGCTGCGGGCAGGACGCCTGCGCCGTGCGCTGCCGGCGGCGGAGGGCGGGCGCCGCATCCCCAGAGCTCGGAGCTGCGGGCACGGGCGCCGGCATGAGCGGAGGCTCCACCGCGCCCAGCCGGAGCTGAGCCGGGAGACAAAGGGGAGAGGTCTGCCGCCATGGGGGAGCCGTTCCGTGCCCAGCCCGCCGCCCCGGCGGGGCCGCCATCGCCCGCCGCCTCCTGCTCGCTGCTCGGCGGGCTGCTGCAGAACGGCTTCCACCCCCCGAGCCAGCCGCTGAGCCACGGCGGCTGCGGGGAGGCGCCGCACCCGCTGCTGCTCCGCCCGGAGCTGCCGCCGCTCAGCCACGGCTCCGCGGCCAAGAAATGCCGGCTGCGCCGGAGGGTGGACTCGGGCCGGCGGCACAGGCCACGTAAGTGACGAGCGCGGCGGGCTCAGCGCGGCAGCACTGCGGGGCGGCCCCCTCCGTGCGGCGCTGCCGCGGCCCGGCCGGGCCGGCGTCGCCATCGGCCCCGCTGTCAGGCGGCCGCGGGTCCTGCCCTGCAGATCGCCGCCCGGCCGGGGCTGGCGGCCACCCGGCTCCCGCGCCGCGGGCGTTCCCCCCCGCCGGTGGCGGCCCGGGCGGGCGGAGCGAGGGCCCCCGGTGCCGGCCAATGCGGCGGCGGCGCCCGGGCACAGCCCCGCTGCCGCGTGGGCCGGGCCCGCCCTGCGCCAATGGGGCGGCGGCGGGCGGGGAGCGGCGGCCCGGCACAAACGCGGGCGGGCGGCGGGCGGCATCTTCGTGCCGTGCTGTGCCGTGTCCCGCGTCGGGCGGCGCCCAGGGTCCTGCCGGCCTCCGCCGCCTCCTGGACGCGCCCATGAAGCTCATAGAGCCCAAGCAGTGCTGTGAGTAGCGCCTGGGCGGGCGGGGGTCGGCCTGGGTGCCGCTGTGCGGCGGGAGGGCGCAGCGGTCTTGGTACATGCGCCTTCTCCTTCCCCAGAGGCTGGCAGAATTAAGAAAAAAGTAGACCTGGGAGCTGAGTGCAAATCATTCGGACTGAGGCGGGGGGGGGGGGGGGGGGGGAAGTATATTGCAAGCACGATAAATTTGTAATACACTCCTTACGGTCATTGCTTGTGGCTTTGGTTGGTTTGGGAGATGTTCATGAACTGGCTGCTCATGTTTTGTTGCAAGGCTGTGAGTCTCAGACATCCATATTTGTAATGTACTTAATTGTATAAAGTTTGTTGATTAATGGTATGTTTTACTTACTTGATTACAGCTGACTTCTTACATTTAGGTATGGAGCTATTCAATAATTTCATGGTGAAACTCTACAAGTAAAGCAATCCCATGGAATTGGAGTACTCTGTTTCTTTACAGTCTCACTTTGCTAGCCCTTCAAATAAAGCAAACGAATGTTTTCTTCTTTGTTAAAAGTTCAGCATGTTCCAAAAGGGTAATCAAGGATAGTCAGGATCGCAGCTACCTGCTGCCAAAACTTAAAGATGTTTCTTACTCAGTAGGAAGTAGTGTGCATTCAGCTAGTCTGGATTACTACTTTTTTCTTTCTTTTGAAATGAATACTTAAAAAACTTTTCTGTATAAGTCAGAAGAATAGTCAGAAGGAGCCTTGAAGAGCTGCAGCTTTCACAAGGCTACTTATTAGCCAGTGCCTTCTCTGGCGTTTTTAAATGTTTTTGCTGAGCTACACATGCTATTTTACCTTAGAATGTTCTCAGTATTGATTAATCATACATAGTATTTGTAGATATTTAATTTAGTCTTCTACCAAATTTAGCGTATTGGTGACAAAATCATTCTCTGACAGAAACTGGTTTTGTAGTCTTTGTCTAGCTTCACACTTTCATTCAGGAACAAAAACTGCAGAACTTGGACTAACTTATGTTTTGATTTGGTGTAACTAAGAAGGGTCAGCACTTGCATATCAAACTCTTCATAATGTTAAAAACTATTTTGAAACAAAGAACGAGGCTTTTATGTATTCATGTAATCACTTGAATAAGAAAGAATGGGGAATTTGGTATTTCCCTCATGTTACCGAAAAACTCGGAATAAAACTTATCAACACCAATTTGATGCAGATAAGCAGACACTTCTTTATTAACGGCTGGGTGCACGGGTGAATCCTTTCACCAACGACGCACACCATGCACCAAAATCATACATCTTATGTGGAAGTACTCATACATATTCATTAAGTATTCATGCATAAACATAACAATTCCTGGAAATCATTATCATACTCTCCTCCTATTTCCGATTCTGCACAGTAGAGTCCAGAAGCACCTGGAAATGGGTCTGGGGTGTAATGTGAGTCGGTGGGTAATGAGTCGGTGGTCGCGATCTCCCCCTGTCGGAGTTACCTATTGCCTGAGGACACTGTTTCTTGGCTTAAACTTACATGTTGCTTCAGCCGATTTCCCTATTTTCCCATTAATTTGGATTCTGACATCTCTCTGCATTCTTTCAGGTTATTAAATACCTTATAAGTAAAATTATCTTGAATCTTAAGCCTGTTATCTATAGTTCTAAATGTTCCTACTAGGTGATTCTGACCAATTCTTTCGGCCTTGGTACAGGGCTGTACAGGGGAGTTCGTAGTAGCCTCGGTTCCTGTATAGAGTGCAAATGCAGCATAGGATTTTTACTAAATATCTCTTATAATTCTATATTCCTATTAAAATTAAACAAATTAATACTAATCTATATTAATAACATATCAAATCAGTAACATTGGTATACTGCTGTTGGATTGGGGTGTATTTATTTATTTAAAGTCTCATGAACAGCAGCTTGTAGTTGGCACCACCTGTCAGCTTTTCAGTGACCAGTATAAAAGGAGCTGATGGTTTGTTTCTTTGGGTGGAGGTAAGCCTGGGGTGTTTGTCATCTCTGCTGGAATCTGCTCTTAATACCTGTTTAACAGAGCATCTTGTCTCAGGGACTTCTTTTCTAATGCATATTAGGTGATGATTGCTGGGAGTTCTGTGTTGTTACTTCATATCAAACTAGTTGTCAACAAAATCCCTTTGAATATTGGAGCATTTTTAAGAAAGAAAAGAATGTGGTAGAATTTTCTTCAAGCAATTGCAGTAGAAGCCCTAAAAGCATAGATCTAGAACAAAAAAAAAAAATAATTTTGAAAAACATGGCAAAAAATGAAAGGCGAAGCATTGAAGAAGTGGTCATAGGACTCGGAACTGACCTTGTTTTGGTTCTGTTGTTCTGACTTACCAAAAATATTCTGAAAATAAGAATTCAAAACAGTAAGTGGAAACATGCATATACTGATTATCCTTAAAGATTCTGTAAAATGTAGGGAAATTTTATTACAGCTGTGCTCATAGAACAGGAAGAGGAAGATGTATCCTCAGGATATTTTCCTGCAATTTTGGAGCGTTTTTGCCAGACTTCCAACAGTGATGTGATAAAAGCTTCCAGACCTCTCTGTTTGGAAGAGCTCTGCCTTGGGTAATTTTCCTGCCGTCCTCAGCATGGGCCAAGGGGAGCTGGGGGGGCTGAAGCTTTGGCAAGAGCATGGTTTTTTTTTTTTCCCCCTGCAACTTTCTCTGTCAAATGGCCCTCAAGAAAAATAGCCTTCGCTTGTGCCTTAGACCCAGAGCCAGCACATGGTTCATCAAATGCATCTGTTATCTAAGTGCAGTGAAAGGTGGGGAAGGAGGGAAGAAAACAGGTGAAAAAAACAGAGTTTGTTTTTTGTGGGTTTTTTGTTTGTTTGTTTGTGGTGATGTGGGTGTGTTCGGGGTTTTTTTTAATAACTAATTAAGTTCTCTGATTTGATTTCTTCTATGCCCAGGTAGCACCCATGCCAGCAGGAAAGGGTGAGGGGGCGATGAGGCCCCTGGGTGGGAGAGGAGGCCAGAGCCCACCTGGGGAGGCAGGAGGGGTTGAAGTGTCTCACAACTGTTGGCTGGGGGATTTGGCAGGCCTGACAGCAAACAAAAAGGAAAATCAATATTGTGTTTTGTTTCTACCCTTAAGAAAGGAAATATTTTAAAAGGAAAAAAAAATCAAGAAAAACAATGAATGTATTTCTTTCAGTACTGAAAACAAGAACCAGATTCATACTGCCAGATTCGGTCTGCAATCACCCTTCCTTTACTTTTTGAATATTATTGAGGTACACACGTTTATGACTGATGAGCTTTCTTAATGGAAAGCACCATGTCTGGCAGCAGTGTGACAGCCGCAGGGATTTCCAGCTGGTGCCCCGGCTGAGTAGGTAAATGGCTTAGGATGCAGGTTGCACCCCCCTGCAGATGTTGTTCTGAGCCCTCTGCAGTTCCAGACTGCACTGCACTCTTCGTGCTGGTCTTAGAGCCCTTCCCTCAGCTGGCCTCATGTGAAGGATTGCAGCAGAGGAGTGGGAGGCTCCATGGGAATTTCCTTTGCTGAGCCATCAGGGCTGGTCTGACCTGTGCTGTTGTGTTTTAGGGCACTGCCAAGCACAGGAGTGTTCTTCTGCCTGGCTGGGGCATTCCTGCCACGTAGCATTCCCATTTCTTAGTCTGAAGGACTCTGTTTCAACAACCCAGTGAAGTTTTGTAAGATGTATTTAACACTTAGTAAACAAGCCCTTGAGCTGGCTCGTGTTTTTGCAGTTAATTTAGTACTTTACTAAGCACAGCTACACTGTTGGTTTCTAAATCTGGTGCATTCGGTGTCTTTTTTTGTCCATACAGCACATTTGAGAAGGGTTTTACTAATTGCAGTTCAGTAGTTCAGACCTGTTGTATGTTGAGATCACTCTAATTGCATTCTCAGAGTATGCATAGAGCTTGATGGTGACGCTTATGACTTTATTTCGTTGAAATTGCTACTCCCATCTCATCCATGGAAATGCTTTCTGTCTGAAACACAGCTGCATTATGATTTGCTGTGATAAATGTTAATTGATAAATGAGAGTCAGCGTCTCTTGTTTGAACCTTATTACAGATTCCAAATTAAAACTCAGAAAGCATTTTTCTGGATGCATGAATGGTAAAAGGTATGGGGAAGAATAGGTTTTGGAAAATATGTAGAAGATCCCACAACTGGACAGGCATCATGTTTTTAGCACGGACTGATTCTTGCATTAATCATTAAAGCGAACACTAAAGTGACTCCCGTGCTAATGGATTAAAGCAATGCACTTAACAATATGTATTCCCTGCTCATTGATGTGTGAAAAATCTTTGTTTCCAGCTTTTGTGAATATATTTAGGAAGGAGGTGATTGATGCTCCTGCTACATGCAGTTTTATTGCAACTCAGAGCTGCAGCTGCCTCAAGTTCAGCAAACAGAATCTCCAAGTAAAGATTAAAAGCAGTTTCCGTCTGTGGGAATACAGTAATTCCTGAACTGGGAGAGGTCTGGGTCCCAGTGCTGGTGACCAGATCTCAAAATCATTGCACTTCAGCCAGCAGTGGGAGCTCTCTGGAGCAGATTTCTGTTTGTGGTCATTTATTAGCTAATGTGTGCAGCTTCATTTTGCATGGATGATGTAGCTGATGCATGTGAGGTCCACAGTGCCTCACAGTCAGGTCTTCACATGTTTATCCGCATTAGGAACCTTGTGGTGGGAGTACAAATGCACCATGATCACTTGGAAGACTTACGAAATGACACAGCAGCTCTGATCTGTCAGTCCAGTTCATGATTTCAGTCATTGTCAGTGCAAGATCTGCTGGATTCATACAAAGGTGTATTTCAACACCAGGTTTGTTTAGAAAGGGTAGGAGAGTGAATTTGTACTGATGTATATTCAAACTGTCCTGGCACCAGACTCTTCTGTTGATTTAACTCACCTTAATGCCATAATTCATTAGAACCAACTCCATGGATACGTGTACAGTAAGTGATGCTTTGTACTGAGCAGTGGCAAAGAGCAAGGGTTGTTTTCTGTTTAACACGTGTACAGCACACACAGGTTTGCTAGTCTAATTCTACGTACGTATGGATCTATCTTAAGGTTAATTTTTTTTTTAGATGAACACCTGTAGTTCTGCATAGTGGAGCCTGTTGACTTCAGAAAGTATAATTGCATGTGAAATGTCACACAACCCTTTCCACTTAGTTCTGTTTAAGAATTTTGCAGTAAGCAGGGTGCTTTATCCCAGCCTGTGAGATAGCGATGTTGGTTTGAGTTTAATAGGAGTGTGTTTAGTGTATGTGTTCAGAATGTAATATGTGTGTTTTTGTGGATGTTGACAGTGCTTACGTATTGTATAATGAGCGTTGTCTGTTTTAAAGATTGGATAGAGGATTGCTAGGTTTTAAGAATGAGGGGGAATTGTTTCTGTTACTATTTGGTGCATCAACGTCCCTTCCTTATGCCTCTGCATTGTCTATGTTTCTCTGTTTTTACTCTCTTCATTTATTGTAGAATGTGCTTCTTCCAAAAATTGTGTTCAGAAGACCGCTTAGAATATGGAATTTAATGGCATAGGAATGAAAGACTAATTAAAATGAATGGATTGTGAGGATGTGGGCTTGGGCTGGAGGAGAAGGAATGGGTGTACGTGGCAGGTGAACAAGGAGGCGGTGGGTGATACGGAGCTGTGGATGAGGTTGTGCTGTTCTGATAATGCCTTCTGTGTCCTTACCATTGATCAAACTGCTGTGGATTTTAGAAGGTGACTCAGGCTTTGTTTCTGTGGTCTGGTCTGTACAGATGTACAAGTGCAGTGTTTGGTTAAATTTGTGCCAGCTCCATGTAGGTGCTGGGATCTGTCCATGGGCAGCTGACAGGAGGTGGATTGGAGATACCTGAGCTTCAAACATAGAGTGAGGAAAACAGAATTCTGCCTCTGCACTGCTCTGCTAGCAGTAAGGCTTTTGCTTTTTCTCTCTCTCAAATGGTTTCTTCTAATATTCCTCACTCTCCTCTCTGTAAGATCACTTTTGTCTATAAAACTTACTTTGCCTTATCATCATCTTTTTTCCTCTTTTTTTTTCCCTCAATCCTCTTCTTTTCCTCAGGATTCTTGTAGGATTCTTAGCTGTAACCTTTCCTGCTGCCTCTGCTGGTTTGGCTTGCTGTCTCGTGATTGAAGACTGTGCTTCTGACCTTACTCTTTAATTTCTACAAACCTGTGTGGCACCCCTCAGAAGTGCCTTTGAGTGGCTGGAGCTGAAACCTGGATGAACAGTTCTTACTGAACCTGTTTGCCTTCGGGTGGCCATCATGAGACCGTAGTTGGTGGAACTTGGTCAAGAAACTCTGGTTTTCATTGTAATATCCCTAAATAATTAAGTGTGCACACCAATCTGTGTGGACTAGAAACGCAGCACCATAATTTTCCATACCCTGCTGCTTCATTTATTTATACATTTTTAATTATATTTAAATTTAAAGCTCTGCTTTCTAGGAATACTTTTTCCATGACTTTTTTTTTATATTCCAACTACACTAATTTATTTCTTCATACGCTGTCCCGTTCTGCTTAATTCTGTAGTAAAACCTATGACAGACAACTTGCTTAAGAGCAGTACAGGTAAGGCCGTGTAGTTCAAAAGTAGTTACTTGTTTGAAAAGAATTTGTAACTTGAATGAGTATCATCTGACAGTATGTACAGTAAAACTTTAAGGTGGTTTGCTCTTTCTCTTGTTTGAAGTAGAATAAGATTTTGCTTTAGGAAATTGGCTTCTTTAGAGCAGTTGAGTACTTTCAGAAGTATTCAGTGTGCACATCTATATATTACTGAGAGTGAAGCAGCAATAGGAGATTTATCAGCTGACTGATGCTGATTACAGACATCTCGTTCTGCAAATAATTTGTTTTCTTTCAGGTAAAAAATGAGGATACAGTAATTTTTCACCCAGTTAAATCCACAGTGTATTAACTTTCTTTGCCAGTATGGATTTTCTGTATCAATAGCGATTTTGAGAAGAGAGACCTTTTATTTGCTCGTGGAAGAGGCCAAGCAGCACACACTGACCCATTCCCTCATTCAGACTGCAGCTGGAATTGGGTAGTGAGGCTTGTAATGGACTAAATGAGCTGTCGGAACTTTGCACTCCCTGAATAAGATTCAGCAAGCTTTTTCCTAGTTTTTAGAAGAAAGAAGATACTGAAAATTGAGATCTTCATGTACTTTGTACAAGAAGTAAATTTAACTTAGGAGATCCACACATAGAGACGTACACGCAGTTGCTGAAGTTTTATTCTTTAACAATGAATGAGTCTGATTCTGAAAATTCCCAAGTTTGTGGGAAATCCCAAATTCTGAAGTTGGAAATGGCTTTAAACTCTGACGCTGTTCTGGTGTTTGACCATCAGCGAGAACCTTGTATAACTTTGTCTGAAGTTACCCTTCTGTAATGTCATTGTCTGTAGGGTGGGTGTGTGGCTCCAGTAACACCTACAAACCACCCAGGGCATTTGGATGAAAAAATTCTGAGAAGTCTTTGGATGATGATGATTTTACAAGGTAGTTTTTAAAATAGCACTTTGAGGTTTGAGTGGTGTGGGTGTTTTTGTTTGTTTGCTTTTTTTTGTCTCCTCTTGAAACATTGTTTAAAATGGTGATAAAATGTGTGCCTCTGGCCTTGTGCAGTTTTTCTAAGTGTATGGGGTTTGGGGGGTTTTTTTGGTAATGGTCTTTACTGGAGGTTCTTTGTTGCTTGCAAAGTTCATTCTGTATGTCAGTTGAATCTGAATTTACTTGTAAAACACGAGGCCTTGGTTTGTTCCTGTAAATTGCTGGGTCATCTTGGTTGACTATACTATGAAATCTAGTATTTGGTGAACTCTGTAAGATAACTCTGCGTTAGAACAATTAGAGACAGTGTGGTGCCACTGGCTCCTTGTGGACAAGCCCTTTGGAAGCTGCACTTCTGCTTTAGTTCAGGGGATGGTTAAAGTGCTGCAGAGGCTCAGACAAGGCAAAGGCCTCCCAGGTTCTGCCACACAGTTCACACGATCTGCTACGCGCGGGGTTCTCCATCGTACAGTGATGCAGTGGGATATTCACATCAACAAGGCTTTATTAAAATACTTGTCATTTGAATCCAAAGGTAACAGACAGACAACCTTCAGTTTTTTCAGGAAAAATATGTGTGGTCGTTTTATTATCAATTTAACATTGTCTTCTAAACCCAGACTCTGTTGTGGATTTAATTTTAAGTTGATCTCTGCTCAGTAAAATACTTAAACCTATGGTAGATTTTTGCTGCAAACAATGGCTTAGGTGAGACTTTTCTTTTTCATAGTTGTTTTCTGTTATGAGAAAGTAGAGATGTAAAGAAAACCAGGGGTGTTCTATGTATTAAAGCATCCCTAACTGTCACACCACCCGGTGGTTCCCTTGTCTGCCTCCTGCGGTTCCAGGTTCTGAGCAGTACCAGGAATTTGGATGTTCAGATCGTCTGACGTGGTAGGAAGGAGTACTTGGGTGTGTGTTTTATCTTTACCACTTACCTGGAGTGAAACAAGAAATTTTTTTTTTTTGCTTGTTCAGATTTATTTGAAGGAATAATGTAATTCTAGTAGTGAATCAAAGGCAATTTTTTTACCCATTTCCTGAAGCCATAGTTATAGGCAAATAATAGTGTTTTTATCTGCAGTGAGAACATGTGTACATTGTGAGTGGTCCTGGTACAATGAAGTGTTGATTTCAACTATTTCACTTGTTCTGATTTCTGCTGTCATTTAGCTTGTGCCTTAAGTACTTAGTGAGCAGCCTTTTATTTATTTATTTTCTAAAAAAGGTACTGTTATACTCTTAAAGACGAAGCATTGCAAGTATTAAGTGATTGTGAATGTAGTGTCAGAGGATTAAAGCCCGGAGCTCACTTTCCCTGTGCAGATACAGTGGTTCCTTGTTCTGGTCAGTGTGATGCCGTGGAAGAGACTGATCACTGCAGTATCTCCCTGCACAAACTGCCCTGAGATCCTGCTGATGGCCAGGCTGCAGCATCAGGCTTCAAGTCTCTTGATGTGAGTCCTTCTGTTTGAAAACCCTCAGGGAAGAAGTGTACCTGTGATACTGCCTGGAAGAGTTAACTTGTTCAGTTTTGAAATTAGGGCAATTTTTCTAATTGTGCTACTTCCAAGAGCTGTTCTGTTGTTGGTTTACCTTTCATATATGGGAGGTTCTGCTTTTGAGAGGCAAAAAAGTTCTGTAGGATTTAAAAAGATCAGTTTTTATAACACCGATTTCTGATCAGGTGTACATAGGGAGGTGGCCAAAGGTAATACCAGCAGTGGTGACTCTGAAAATCTTGGAGTAAAAAGCCTTGTTCACATTTTTTAATATTTGATTAAACAGCTTAGAAGGATTTCCTGGTAGTTATTTGGGCACTAACAAATGGTCAGGCTATTGTAATATGTATGTTAAGCTCTCTCCAACGTTCAGGTGTAATCAGGATCCTGAACCTGGTATTAGCCCTCTCACTGATCATATGGGCCGGGTATATTGATGGAGTGACACTGAATGTCTGCAGGTGCCTGACTTGTCACACACACGGCACCTCTGGGCATGTGAAGCAGGTGGAGTCTGCAGGTGTGCAAGGGTCAGCAGGTGTGTATTGTATGAAAAAGGACCTGTCAGTCACACAGTGTGTTCCCTGGGTTTCGGTGAGAGCATTTCATGGGTAGAGCATTACACCAATGATCCTTCTCCCAGAGGCAGGGAAGGCGAATCACCAGGACACTGGTACCTGCCTAAAGTCACCAGAGAGTCCGCTGGCAGGAGCTGCCTCTGCATCTCATAAATCTCTTGTCCATTTTATGTCCACACAACCACAAGAAGACATTCGTATTGAATTATTTTCTTAAAAACTCTGGAAGTGCTGCTCTATTGTTACAGGCATTGTATTTCAGAATGCTTTCAGGTGTTTTCAAGCGTTATAATTCTCCATATTCAGAGAAAAGAGGAAAAACGCAGACCCCTTTTTTTTTCTTGCACTGAAAAAGGGTTGCACACCCAGATGCAAAATCCCCTCCCAAAGCAGATTTTACAGCTCAGTTATTAACCCCTGGAAAAGAATTCACACTGGGAGTGCTGACAGTTCCCTAATTACAGAGATTCTAATAGAACCCGTAATAATAAGGTAGCACCCAAGTTCGCTGAGCTGCTGTGTCAGCTGTCGAACCCAAGCTCACAGAAATCTCTTTCTGAGTGGAAATGTGGGGTGGTGCCATTCAGGGCTGGTTTGCATCTGCTGTTCTCGGTGAGCATGCTGGCTGATGTATGAAATGGTGTTTTCCTGCCGTTAGGGCTGCCTGGCCTGCTGCTGGAGGTGTGTCTGAACACAGCTGAGGTTATCTCTGTGCCTTTGAAACGAAACCCAGTGCATTCTTAGACTAGATAAACACCAGTGTTATTCTGGGCAATTGAGGAAGGATTAGCAGTGTTAAAAATGTTAATTTTTCTTTTTCGTTAAAAAGATCCTTAAGGCTAACTTCACTTTGAAGCAGCGGTATTTCAGTTACAGTGCAATAGTCTCCACAGCAACACTTGCCCACACGGGGTGGGAAACTGATACACCAGTGACCCAATTTTTCAAGGTCTGTCCACTTTCCATTCTGCTGTGTCATAAGCTAAAGATTTTTCCAACTTACTTTAGACTATAGAAACTAGTTAATGGAGTTGGACTTGGTGAGAGCAAGGGCCTTGAAGGGGCATTGCATGTGCAGTGCTGGAAGTTCCCCTGCGGAACAAATCCTGTCCCAGGTGAGCTGCCGTCCAGAAGTGAGCACTGGGTCACGCTGGGTGCTGTAGGCAGACCACAGTCTCTAGGAGCAGCTGATACTTGGACTTTTTTTCTGGGCTGTGAACACACTGCCAACACAACACCTGGTAGTGCCAAACCAAACATCTGAGCCTGGGTCCTTCTAAGAATTGACCTGATTGAGCTGTAACTGGTAGTCTGGTGTGCTGCGAGACTTCTGGAGTAGGAGAAAGATAGAAAGGGTTGCTGCTAAAAACAAACATCTTCTGTGCTTGATTTTTAAAACATACTTTCAATATGGGATGAAAAAGTACATTTTTAGAGTAATTTTGTGTAGTAAACAGGGCATTTGAGATAACGGTGATGATAGTGTTGATGTGTCTTCAGGAGCTAATCTTTAACATAACGGCTTCTCTGATGGCTGCTCAGACAATCACATTGATCACTGAGTGCTGCTGAGACACAGACTGTGCTTCCAGCATTGATCCATGACAGCATGAGAATACTTTGGGTAAGTAGTCATGTATAAAATTAACTGCAGTTTTATTTTTCAAGTGATGTAATGTCAGGAAAATTAAAGAAGTCTTCACCCATATCAAAAAAATCAGTTTTATTTCATATTTATTGATTATAGTGTTTTAATTAGCATGACTTCATTTCTAAAAAATTAGCAAAATTGTATTGTTTTCCTGAAAGTAAGCAGTTAAGTACTAACTGAAACATAGTTAAATTTCTTTGGCTCTTAGAGCTGGAAGGAACAAGTTGTTTTTGCAGGTGGATTCATAAACATGGCTGTAATATCTAATAATGCAAAGTCTCTTTTCTTTTATGTTATAAATTAAGACAAATGCCAGGATCTGGTTTTGGTGCTACTGGATGTCCTCTCCTGCTAACATTCATTTGGGGGAAAAATGACTGGAAAATGCTGAATAAAGCTTGAAGGCCTGAAGCCATAGGCTGGGGCTCTCCCAGACAGCTGCTGCTTCAGCTGCAGCCATTGAGAACCCTCCGCAGAGCCGCCTCGGAAGGGCCAGGCGCTGCCTTGGGCTGGCAGCCATTTTTAGGCTGTTCTAAAAGCCGGTGGGAGAGCAGTGCTTACCCCTGGAGCCCAGGCTGGGAGCGCTGTGTGCAGGTCATTGCTGCTGACCTAAATCCCAGACCTGGGGTTCAGTGCTGTGCAGTGTGTGTGCTGCACAGCTCAGGGGGCAGCAGGCAGTCACTGCTAGTGCTTTGGGACTGGGACCACCAAAACTGCAGGTCAGGGGGAGACACGAAGGGAAAAGCTCTGCTGTGCCCTGCAGCCACTTACAGCTGCTGTACAGTTTTCTTACTGTTTCTGTTTGCCATGTCCTGATGGCTGTGGTAGTATGGTGTGTGCTATTTAAAGCTGACTGATAAACCAGAGCCAACCCAAGGTGTTGCAGGATCCCACTTCTCTTGTCCCTTAATCAGCAGACAAGCCATTGCCGTAATGTGGTGGGACAAAATTTCTTGTCCTTTCATGTTGCATCACAGCGAGAACAATGCAAGAATAGATCTCTGTCAATTTTTTCAGTACTTCAAGCTAAAATATCTCAGTTATTTTAAAATGTTCATTTTGAGATGTCAGTGATGATCCATGAGGCTGGGAAGATTCTTAATTTATGAAACCAGTTTGGCTGTCACATCTCACTTTTCAAACTTAATGGATTCAAATTCCAAGTTATTTTTCCCTTGCATTCTGAGTCGCTCATTTTATTTTGTTGATCTGTGATAGAGAAGGTGGCTGAAATAAAACTAGAAGAAAAAAAGCAAAAATTATTAATGTCCAGGTGATAAGGATATGTTCTTGCCCTTATCTCTTCTTCTCGACACCCCTCACCACCTTTAGCCTCACTTTTTTCTGCTTTCCATGCTTCCAGTTTGAAACTGGGTTTTTTATCTTTTTGGTCTGCATTTTCTTCCTGTTGCTCTTTGCTGTGCTCAGATCCTGGTTCTAAAGAGATGGTGAGTCTTATTTTCAGCACTCGATGACTGACAGTGGAATTTCTTTGATGAGGCAGACTGTGCCTGTAGAGTCTGTTCTTTGGCTCTGGCACCAGTACAAGCTTTCCCGAGGGCTCGCTGCTGAATGTGATGCTCATCTCTAGTCTAGACAAAACCTTGGCACCTTTGATTCATTTACTGTCTCTTTTACATTTCCTTCCCTGTATATCCAAACACTGATATTGCTTGGAGTCATGTTTAGAATATTTAGTACAAGCAATTAGAGAGCTTTTTGGCTACTGTCTTTTTATTTTTAGAATCTCTGTGAGGCAGAGTGAGGGAGTTACCTCTGGGGAGTGCAGCTGTCAGCATGTGTTTTAGATTCCATCTGTGGCAGAACTGAATTTCTGCATGGCTCACCAGACCAACCTGCAGCCAGAGGACTGGCTCTGAAGAAATCCATGCTTTTGGTTCCTGAGGTCTTTGACTCAGTCCTGAGTATTCTGGCAGTCATAGCCAGAACACTTCAGTGTTTTGTGGTGGGTCTTTTTGGTTTGTTTTGCCTTTTTTTTTTTTCCGCACCAGGAGTGGGACAAATACAAATGCTATTAAAGAAAAAGTACAAAAAACTTCAGTGCTGGTAGTGGGTCATTACCACAGGTAGTTACAAACTGTACAACAGAAAGAAATTTGCTTGCTTTTGAAATGTGAACCATCTTCTAAATGTAATAAGGGCACAGAGAAGTACGCTGTGTTGAGAAGTGACCCTACTTGTTTGGAGAGCAAAGCACGGAAAGGCAGCCCTGCAGCTGGGGGTCAGCTGGGACCCACTGAAGCCAGGAGCAGGCTGTTGGGTGCCCGCCGCGGGGGCTGCAGGAGCCGGTGGTGCCGGGGCCAATCCTCCAGCCCAGGGGGGCTCTTGCCAGAGCCAGCAGGTTCTGCGGAGGGCAGCGTGCCTGGGCAGCGAGCTCTGGCCCAGCACTGCTCTGCTCTGGGCAGGGGCAGCTGCTTTTGTAGGACAGTGTCACTGGCACAGAGACTCAGACGGGGCAGATGGCACTTGCTGGATGTTTTCCTGAGATTTCTGGCACAGCAGAAGTTGTCTCCAAGAGTCTGACAAAGTTGCCCGTGTAATCCGTTTGTGTTTGTCAGTGCAAGGAAAACAGATTTTTCAGTGTTTTTAATTTGCCTTTAAATAGAGAATAGGAAAAAAAGATCCTAACTCTGTATTTTTTTGTCAGACAACAGCTTAGAACCAGAGAAGAGATACTTATGAGTAAAATAAAACATTCAAATTACCTTAGTGGATCATTGGCAGCAAATTATGTTTCTGTGTTTAAAAACAATGACATATTTTGATTTTTAATTGGAACTGGGCACGCAACTCCTTGAGGTTTTTTGAAAGCTTCACCATTCCCAAATGCCACCTTCAGAGATGTACACATTACAGAACAGGTTAAACTGCCCCTTCAGTTTTCTGCTTGAAATGTGTCATAACAGTTCAGTTAATTTTGTTCAAAACCTGTAAATATAAAGGTTGTGATGGTAAGTAACAGAGCTTTGTCTCTCTGCCAAAAAGGCACTCAGTAGCATCTTGCATTGTCACTACAGATTTTGGACATAATAAAAAAGTAAGCAGTACTAATAATGACCATAGCAAAAACTGATCAATAACACCACTCTATAGATATCCTAATAGCAATTAAAGTGGGAAGTTCATGGTAGTTTTTAATTTTGCAAGGGAAAAAGACTCACTGAGTAAATGCTCGCTATTCCTCTGTGAAACTTCTTGTGAAGGGAGAGCAGCACGAGCCAGAACTGTGGCCTGATTTCACATGTACATCCAACTTCCATCGTGGCTTCGAAGTGTAGAACGGAGAGTCACATGCAGCTGGTTTCTCCATAGCTAGAAAAGTTAGAAACAGAGGGATTTCTGTATTTTCAGAATGACCTCTTGTACTAAGCTACACATTTTCCCCAAAGCATTGTTTAATAAATCTGACACACTAATGGAGTAACTTAAGGTCTGCAGGGAAATGAAATAAAACTTGTCATCTTTTAAACTCTTTTAACCCTGATCTACAGCTTCTGAAAGAGCACTGGGGACGGGGGAAACGGATTTTTGTGGGCTTTGCAGTGAAAGAATAGGTAGCATTATCAAATGAAAAGAGCGTGTTTGTGTTGGTCAAAAATAACCATTGCATGCTTGTGGCTAGGCGTGTTCTTAGGAGGATTGATGCTTAAGTCACTGAAAGGAAGGAGAAGAAGAAGTAATGACTAGAGAAGAAGTTAGTATTAAATTGGAATGAAACTAAACAGAAATCATAGGCTACTATAAAGTTAGTCCTCCAGCATTCTGGAAAAGTCCTACTAAACTGAGAGTCCGAGTCCTGTTTCTGTTCTGTTATTTATGTAAGTGAATGGTGTATCTTAATCCAATTTTAAATGAGGGAAGAAACCTCCAGAACTGCTACCAATTTAACTTTATCTTGAAAGTCTTAGTGTGTTTTACCTGAAAAGTTGAGTTGCGAAGGAGCCTGGCTGGTGAGCTGCAGGAGGCGTGTAACACTAGCTTCTGGCTGTGCGTCCTTCAGAACGTGTTTAAAACGTGTCTGAGATACAGATGATTGGCCCGTGCTGTGTATTCTCAGTGGGTCAAGGAAAATACTGTTTCCTGAGCAAATTAGTATTTTTGGCTCTTTTTTTGGTGTGAAGAGAGGTGAAGGACTGCTATGTTCCAATGCTGGGTATAAGTTAGATTCCTTTCTGGCTGACACAGATTTTATTAATGACACGTACTTGTAAATCCTGTTCGGGTAAATGGAGCAGTTAGAAGATCAGCATCACAGAACATCACAGCCATCATTTAGATGCCAAGAGGTTTTTCCTTCATAAATAGACAAGAAGGGCAAAAGAGCAGTCCGGGGTCATGAAAGAATACTTGGAGTGATACGCGTTCATATGGTTATCATGGAGCAGTTAGGATCACAGTCTGTATCTCAGTTTCCTGCTCTTTCATAATTACAGTGTGACGTTTAGTTACAAATCCTTATTCATATTGGTATGCTCAGCCATCGTTTACTGAAAGAACCAGGACAGTAATTAAATCAGGCACACTGCCTTTCTTTTCTCCTTTGATTTTATATGTACATTGAAATGAAATGTCTTTTTTAATAATAATATCTGCAAGCAGAAAATAAATGTAATCATAATCATTGTGACAAATCAAAGCATACCATCCTATTTAAAGCAATTCTGCATTTTTAGATGGCAAGGGTTAAGTAGGGTGCCAAGTGCTGCTTTTCTGTCCTGCTTTGTGAGTGTACCGGGTCTGGCTGAGCCAGAATTGGTTTTCCCCTGTAACAGCCCTCATGGTGCTGTGTTTTATGTTGGGAGCTGGCAGGGTGTTGATAGCACACTGGTGTTGTGGCTACTGCTGAGTGGTGCTTACACAGCACCAAGGCTCTTTCTGACATTTCCCCCCCCCACAGTGGGACGGGGTGGGCAAAATCTTGGGAGGGGACACAACCAGGACAGCTGACCCGAACTGACCAAAGGGATATTCCAGACCATATGACGTCTGCTCAGTATAAAGCTGGGAGAAAGGAGGAAGGGGGTGGGGTCACCCTTCGTCCTCCAAGGCAACCACTACGCGTATCGGAGCCCTGCTTCCTGAGAAGGCTCGACATCGCCTGTTAATGGGAAGTAGAGAATAAATCTGTTTTCCTTTTTTTGCTTCCGCGCGCGGACCTTTGCTTTGCTTTGCTTATATTAAAACTGCTGTTGTTTTACCCACAAGGGTTGGATTTTTTTTTTCCTTTCTTATTTTCTTTCCCGTCTTTGCCCTGTTGAGAAAAAAAGGGGAAGGGGGGGGGAAGTGATAGAGCGACTTGGTGGGTACCTGGCATTTAGCCAAGGTCAAACCACCAGAGTCTTTTTTGGCGCCCAACGTGGGGCGGGACAACAGCAGTTTATATTAATTGTGCTATAGCTATAGCAGTTAGTAAGCGACAAGCTCTTGTGCTGGTCACAGGTTTGTTTATTGCTCTGCTTTTCTTTATTTTGCTAAGCTCAGGAACATGCTGGAAGAAATTGGGAACATCATGAGTGGTTTTATTCTGCAAGCTCCCGAAGTACTTATTAATTCTTATGTTAGCTCTTTGATACTGTTCATTGATGCTATTTGCCTATTGTGGGCTGTGTGGAGCTCGTTAGGTTTTTGGTGTAAGAGAAGGCAAATTTTGGGTGAGAGAATACCAAAATGTGCCCTGAGGCGGCCTGTCCCTGGGTGGCAGAGGGAGTGGAAGGATTTGGGCAGATTCCTAGGACGGTTATCACCTCCTGTAGCCTGGGATCTTACCCCTGAACAGGCAAGCAACCCCGCAAAATTGACACAACACCTGATAGAAGGGTGCCTTGTCTATCCCGATGAAAATCAGCAACTCCTAGCGCTGTACTGGGGCCTGGCCTGTGCTTATCGAGCTGCAGTTCAGTGCTCTCAAAGGACTGTGGTGGAAACGGGAACTCAAACAAAAACAATAACAGCAGAGATTGCCCCAGTAGTAAAAAAGAAACAGTGGACAAGGAGAACAACAGGTCCATACCCTCGATTAATAAGGGACGAAAAAGAAGAGGAAGAAGCGGGTCCTTCAGCAAAGGGGTCAGAAGAGGGAATAACAGAGCTCAAACAGGAGGCAGAAACTACCTGGTCCCTGACATCATCAGAACTGCGAGATCTGCGGAAAGACTATAGCCGCCAGCCGGGTGAGCGGATTGCTGCCTGGCTGCTTCAACGCTGGGATAATGGGGCTGATGCTCAGCAGCTGGAAGGTAAGGAAGCCCAGCAGCTGGGTTCCCTTGCTAGAGATCGAGGAATTGAAAGGGGAATTGGAAAAGAAACAGGAATTTGCAGTCTGTTGAGACGGTTCCTTTCAAGTGTTAAAGTAAGATATCCCTTCAAGGAAGATCTTACGGACAACTCCCCAGGGAAGTGGACTACTGCAGATGAAGGTGTGCAGTACCTGAGAGAAGTAGCAGTGCTGGAAGTCATCTATGGTGATCCAGATAATGATGAAGCCCCTAAAAATCCAGAGGATGTCCTGTGCACATGGGCCATGTGGAGGAAGGTGATTAAAGGTGCACCATCCTTGTATTCTGCTGGCTTGGCTGCGATGTACTATCCAGAAATGGATGTGGGAGAAGGACTAAGATGTACGCCAACTGTGGAGGCAGTCTCTTCCTGGCTTCAGAACTTTGAAGAGAGTCTTGGTACCTCCTCATCTCTACGGGCGAGTGCCTTAAATGTCAGGAGCACCCCAAGAAATCAGTTCTCTTCCACCCCAGTCAGAGGGAAAGGGAAACCTAGGCGCATGACACGTGGCGAACTTTGGTTCTTCCTGCGTGACCAGGGGGAGAACATGAGGAAGTGGGATGGTCAACCCACCTTCAAGTTGGAAGCTCGTGTACATGAATTGCAAGGAAAGACCCCTGCCAAGAAGACATCCAAGAAGGTTGTTAATGTAGCTGGTGTGAAACCGCAAGAAAGTAATCAGCGATCTCCCAGATACAGGAAGACTGAGATCACCTCCCTTGGCCCTGATGAAGGAGTCTCCGGCCTGGCACGGCAAGGGTCAGACAGTGAATACTCTGACCAAGAACAGGAATAGAGGGCCCCTGCCTCCAGCCAGGAGGAGGAAAGGGATGATCGGGTGTATTGGACAGTGTGGATTCGATGGCCTGGCACATCAAATCCACAGAAGTACCAGGCTTTAATCGACACCGGGGCACAGTGTACATTAATGCCATCAGGCTATAGAGGGGCAGAACCTATCTGGATCTCAGGAGTGACAGGCGGATGTCAAGAACTGTCAGTACTGGAGGCCAAGGTTAGCTTGACCGGGGACGAGTGGGAAAAACGTCCCATTGTAACTGGCCCAGAAGCCCCTTGTATCTTGGGCATTGACTACCTCAAGAGGGGGTATTTCAAAGACCCAAAAGGATACCGATGGGCTTTTGGTGTGGCCAGTGTGAACACAGAGAAAGTCAAACAGTTGTCTAATCTGCCTGGCCTCTCGGAAGATCCTTTTGTTGTAGGACTGTTGCGAGTTGAAGAACAACAGGTGCCAATTGCTACGAGGACCATGCACCGACGGCAGTATCGCACGAACCGAGACTCTCTGGCTCCCATCCAAGAACTGATCCATCAACTGGAGACCAAGGTGTCATCAGTAAGACACATTCACCTTTTAATAGCCCAATATGGCCAGTGCGAAAGTCTGACGGAGGGTGGAGGTTGACAGTAGACTATCGTGGCCTGAACGAAGTGACGCCACCACTGAGTGCTGCTGTACCAGATATGTTAGAGCTCCAATATGAACTGGAGTCAAAGGCAGCCAAGTGGTACGCCACAATCGACATCGCCAATGCATTCTTTTCAATTCCTTTGGCAGAAGAGTGCAGGCCATAGTTTGCTTTCACGTGGAGGGGTGTCCAATATACCTGGAATTGACTGCCCCAGGGGTGGAAGCACAGCCCCACTATTTGTCATGGACTAATTCAAACTGCACTGGAAAAGGGTGATGCCCCTGAACATCTACAGTACATCGATGACATCATTGTGTGGGGCAACAAGGCAGAAGAAGTGTTCGAGAAAGGACGAAAAGTAATTGAGATTCTTCTGAGAGCTGGGTTTGCCATAAAGAAAAGCAAGATCAAGGGACCAGCACAGGAGATTCAGTTCTTGGGAATAAAATGGCAAGATGGACGCCACAGGGTTAATTCTACTCAAAATTATGCCTCCTCAGAGTGCTATGAGTGATAGTTTCTTGGTGCTTGAGGCTATAGCCAGAAAACTTGAGGTGTAGCAGGTAAGTCTCCCTTTGTTTGTAAGTGGGAATGGTGTCGGGCTGTCATTGTCACTTGATGTATTTTCTTTCTTGGTAACAGGCAGATGCTGGAATAAGCCCGCATGTTTTCCCCTCAGCTCGTCCAGGCTCAGCCACTAAAGATGCTGGAGCAGGGATGAGGCGGTCAGGCTCCTGTGAACGGTGACTGCTTCCAGTCCTTGTGTGGTACCATGTCTGCTGCCTCCCGCCATGGTTCCCAAGGGACACACGGCTCATTCTGTAGTGCTGTTACTTCCTTTAAGGATCTGTTCCTAAGATAATTCTTCAGTTCCCTTTCTCTTATTTTTCAGTTATTATTCCTTATTCTCATTGTTCTTTTACAGGGCTGTGTCAAACTATACAAAACCCATTACTGTTGTATGGTTTTACAAAATATTTTTTCAGCTACATTTGAATTTTATTCTTTCCTTCTACCATTTGTTTGTGGTCTAATTTTTTTTAATGGCAGGGTAATATTTCTTGATGTATTAACAGTCCTCCTCTAACCAGTCAGAGTAGCGCATATTCATTTTGTTGTAACGCTTTTGCTCTGCTTCCTTAATTTTTTTGTTTTTGATTGCATTTTAATCCCTTTCCCTTTGTCCAGCTTTTGATGTTATTTAAATTTTGAGCTGTCCGTTGTAAACAGTTGTCTATTATGTTGTTAGTCTTTTGTTTTTGAGGAGTTGTAATGGATTATTTAAGCCTCCTATGTATCTCTGGGACTCTCTGCTTCTACTTTTTTCACAGAAGTAGACTTGAATTCTGTTTTCACTTATTTCTGAATTATTTTCCCCACATGTACTTGAAATCCAAGAGGCTCAAAGTCTTCTGTTGTATGGGTTCAATGACAGTACAGTATCTCTTGGTCAGCAACCTTTGTTACTTTTCAATTCCATACCTTTCTCTATTAGTAAGAGGTTATTTAGAATTTATTTTCCTTTTTATGGATTTACCATACTTATATTAGATTCTTTCAGTATTAGCCTTTTTATTAAAGAAACTGAAAGCTTAGAATTCAGCTAGCAATTGTGAACATGTAAACTCTGATTTGAATTTTTGGTTCTTCTGTAGGTTTGTGAAATCTTGGATCAAATTGCTAAACTTGTCAGAGGGTGCTATGCAAGTTGAGCACAAACTAAAGCACTTTGAATTCAGACGATCTTTCTTAGTCTTAATTCCTCACCTGTAAAATAGGGTGAGTATTTCTAAACTTTGTAGTCAGTTTAGACTTTATGGCTTTTAAGCAAGAATTCTTCTAGGAATTTATACTAAATTTATACATCTGTTGTGTCCTCTAAAACCAATTCAAGGATTTTTGATTTGCTGATTTTTCCCTTTTTTTTTTTAATGATTATGCATGTAAATCTGCTAACAGGACTTCTAAATGATTTTTTTATTTGCCTTGTAAAATGTAGGGCTTAATCCGTTATCAAGCGTTCAGTACATATTTGTAAACTACAGGCTAGAACTAAAATACTGTATTTGTATCACTACTTTTTTTTTAACTGTTGTAAATTCACAGGGAATTGTGAAGAGAGGTGAAGTTGTGTTCGAGGCTGCCAGAAGCCGCAGAATCCCAATCCTGATGGGAACACCTGGAGGTGACCAGAAGAGGACAGTGCGGATTGTTGCCGATTCCATCCCCGACTTGCCTGACCTGGGGCTTATTGACAAGGAGCTGGCAACCAGTGGAGCTGGAAATCCCAAGGTAGAACAGATGATTAGAGACTCTACTAAAGCCTTAAGCAACTTGTCACTGCAATGACAACTTACTGCATTTTAGGAAGCAGCTTCCTGGTTTAGGAGCAGGAAGTCTCCATATCATTATCAGGGTTAATATAACATATTTAAAAAGGACTCAACGTGCCAGTAAAATAACAGAGTAGAGATAATATGCAGTCACAGAATAATTGTGTCTAATTTCTGAAGCTATCTTGAGCAAAGGCAACAAGTCCTTCTAAGGTATTTGAGACATACACTCAGGGGTACTGTCTTTCAGTTTATAATATTACTGTAGAAAACTCTGATTGCTTCTCTTATTGTTATGGGTTGTCTGTTATGTTGAAAGAACTTGTAGCTGGTATCCAAAGACTGTCCCAGACCTATTTCAGATGATGCAGTTCAGACTGTGGTGGGAGAAAGGACTAAACTACTGGCATTTTTTTTAGATACTGCATTTTATTTATTGCTTTTTTTATTGCAATATTGTTATAAAATGGGTTCTGTGCGGGCTTCAACTGTCAGTTCAATACTAAAGTTCAGTGCAATACTATAAAAAACAGTTCAGTTGGTAGGCTTTTTAAGCCATAGCCTATTAGAATGAAAGTTCATTAATTTATACTTTATTCCTGTTGTTGATAGGGACTTAAATCCTGCTTATAAACACCTTGAGAAATAAAATATGAACTGCCTTTGGCTCCATATGCAAATGAGCCATAAGGGCTCAGCATTAGCAGTCTAGTTTTTGCCTCCTGCATATAAAAGGCAATAGTTACTTGTAAATCACAGAGTAAAGAAACTACAATAAAATGAAAACTGGTTTTAGAGTTCTGCAAATTCCTGCAGAAAACCTGTAGAACTATAGGGTATCTTTTATTATTGCCAGCTTGTCATGTATAAAACAGGGAAGAGTAAATCTTGATTTTTTTTTTTTTTTTTTTCCCCCAACTAGTGCTGTGTTTTTCACTTGCCTGAAGAGTAACGGTACTCATAGTTGCAGTCATAGTTTGTAACCAAATTGTTCATATTTACAGATAAAAATACAGTGAAATTTCTACATTAAGTTAATGTGCTAACTTTATATGGGAGCTTCTAGGAGGACTTCGGAACAAAATAGTGTATTCAAAAGCAAATTCAGTACACTAACTGTAAAGTTTGGGTTTATTTAAGCTGGTATATTTTGCATTAGGTACTGTTTGTAGCATTGGGTTGTAAACATACTAAACTGTATATTTTTCAAGAGCTTTTTTAAATTCCAAGTATTCACTGGTTTGTAGTGTAAGTTTCACGTCATATTTAGGTTTGAGCCTTTCTATGAAGGAGCACCAGTATTTTCCTTGCAGTAGAATTGGTGTGTAAGCTGTTTAAGGAATGTTTAATTCTAATTAGAATGCTTACCTCACTTAGTGTTAATTTTTAGATTGGGCTTTGTTGATTGTAAGAACTTGCATAATTGCTATAAATATCTGCTTTAAAACAGATTTGACATATTGCACGAATCTTGAGTTGTAACACTGTTATTGAAAAGCACTTTTAAATTTCTTACTAGAAGGACCATCAGAGTACAACTAATGTTGAGATTTATTTTTTCTATACTGTCTGATGTTACTGAAAGATGTTATTCTTTCATATATTTTTTATAAAATTATAAATTACATTTCTATAAACTAAAACCCTGTCATAGTACCATATGGTCTTTTCCAAAACATTTTCTGTTTGTGTTAACATGTTTATATTATTTTCCCTTGGTGGAGATTAAAATGATGTTGAACAATGCTGACTGACTTTCACTTTCTTTTCACTTCCCGTGTATCTTGGCTGTCAAAAACTTCAAATGGAACAGTTTATTGGAAAGACAAGGAGATGTGTTTTTCATAGTTAATGTAACTGATACTGCAGTGAGTCTTAAGGGTGAGTAGTACAAGGTTTGTCAGCGGCGAATGACTTCTCTAAGAGTTAATGTGTTGACCTCTTAAGGTGAGCTTGGAAGTTCTGTATCCAAATACTTTTTAAGATGTCATCGTAGGGGGTTAAAGTCACTTTATAATTCCAAGTTATGTGCCATTACCTATGTTGTTGAAAGTCCTGTTTTAATTATTTTATTGTTACAGGTGTTAAACTGTAAACTAAGTGTCTGTTAAGCTGCGGTAGTTTGTTAGAGGTCTTTTATAGATCAGCATCTCAGAGAACCAAACATTTGCAGCAGAGCCTGCTAGTTTTCAGACTCACCGGTAAAATTTGTGATTGTTAAGCAACAGCCACACTGACTGCATTTTCAGTGTTCATTGTAAAGTTAGAATTGGTGAACAGGTAACTCCTCCTTCGTACTTTTCAAAAATTTTGATTTAGTGTCATATTTGACTTGGTTGTTAAAACCAAAATATTAATTTCTACACATTAACAAACTGGTCCAAGATAAATGTGTACTATGTTTCAAAAAGAAGTGGTGAAACCATTTCTAAGTTGAATTTAGACCACAGATACTGTACGATTCACAGTTCAGCTTTATTGAGATTGCCTGGCTGTAAAAGGAAGGAAATTGATGTAACATGTACTTGGATCCATTTATGTTTAAGGGGAAAAAAACCCAGTTATTCTTTCTTAAGATGGAATAAATCAGTGATCATTAGGCAAAGTTCACTGAAAATTTCATCATGAAAACCTTGCCTTGACCTACCACCATCAAAATTTTTAGCTTTGACAAGAACTTTTGTGGAACACGAAGACCTATGAAAGTCTCCTAGGAGAATGCCATATAGCCACAAACTTTATGGGGGAAAAGGGTTTTGTTGGTTTTTTTTTAATTGCAGTGGTAACTATAAAATCCTCCCATAATAGGAAGGAGTGTTTCAGAACTGATGCCCTAACTTACAACCAAAAAATTATCTCGAGGAAAGATCTAGTAGGTCTTGTCTTTCATAATAAGGCATTAGTTTGACTCAAATTACTTAGAAAACAGAGAGGATTGTTCAATAGCTTATAGTTAATGTATGAACATGCATTTCTTGCTAGTCATCCATGAGTGAAATTTATTTAAAAAATAAACTGAAAAGTTGGTGTTTTCGTCTATTTGATTTGACAGTTGGTGCATCGAGCTCCAGCCCCCCTTGCCTCTCTGACAGCTGACACGCAGTGTAGAGCTTGGCACTGGAAACACTGGGTGTTGTGCTTACACTGGCTAAATCCTAGCTTTAGATGGTAATAGCAATCTCTTTCATGCTGAAGGTATGATTTTTTTTTGTTTGTTTGTTTGACTTTGGTGTTTTCATTGTGAAGTCCCAGACTTGTATCATGAATACAAGGAAGAATTTGAGTCACACTTTTAACCGTTGAGCATGCCTTCATTCATCCCCTGATGACATCTGTACTTTGTTGAAATCGCCTTTGCAGTTCCCCTTTGTTATCTCCAAGGTTTCTTTGGTCTCCAAGGCCCGCTCAGGACTCCTCCGCTCCCATTGCCAAGCTCTCGTGAGGGCTCTTTGAGCTCCTTTTTTCCATTTGGAACCCTTCCTGCATCCGCATCTGTTACCCCAGTCGGTCTTTCTGTCCTCCCATCCATTCGGTGCACCTCCATTCAGTTCCCCAGCCCCCTGAGGACATCTCTACTTTGTTCGATTCCCTTTTGAATTCGTTGCATCCCCGAGACTTCTTTGGTCTCTCTAATCCCCGTGACAATGCCTCTCGTTTTGCCAGAACCTTTTCTGAAACCATCTTTGTGCTCCAGAGCCATCTATTTGTTTTCCATCTTATCGCATGTCTTATTTGGTATCTGGTATCCCAAAGACGTGTGTCGTCAGCTTAGATCTCTTCCGGAGTTTTTCAGAGAAGAGGATCACCTTCATATGTTATCGATAAATCTCCTGTGGGGGTGTTTGTCATGTTTTGCAATTTATTTTTGTTCTAGCAACTTAGGTGTTAGTTAGGCTGGTTCATACAGTTTCTGATACATGTCATGCAATTCCGTGGTTTTTTGTCTATTCTGTCCTTTGGGACTCTTAGGGGAGTTAGTCAGAATGTCAAGGTCACTCTGAATTGTTGGCAATGTGCAGTAAATAATTTATATTGCAGCCTGTGGTATTTCTGAGAAGGAAATCTTATAGGATCTAATTCTGCTTTGTTCTTTACTCCTATCTAGAACATGGTTTTGTTAGAAGTTAGGTCGCGTGCGTGGTCTTGCTAGAAAAGAAGCGAACCCAGTAGCATTTTTGTTTTTCACAGGAAACTAAAGCACATCGTTTAGGATAATGATATCGCTATTGCATGTACCCAACTACTTCCCGACATCACCCCCCCAAGAGAGATGACAACGACAGCACCGCCACAACACAGACGATGACATGGGCCCACGCCCCCCCCCCCCCCCCCCCCCCGACAGGCGACGACTTCGGCCCCACCCCCCCCAAGACAGGCGTCGAGCTCGCCCCCCACCCCCCCCCCACCAAGACAGGCGACATCGCCCCCCCCCCAAGACCTCGACCCCCCCCAAGACAGACGATGACCTCGCGCCCCCCCCCCCCCCCAAGACAGACGACGACATACAAATTTCTAATGGAGGTCTCTGTATTACCATCCCTTTTTTGCGTAGTTCTTTCCTCCTATTCATGAGGTTTATTAAGTATGGTTGCAAATTGTCTTTTTCCAATACTGGGTGATCAGTGGGAAATTCCATATCATAGGGCATACCATATAGCATTTGGAATGGGGATATTCCAGTATCAGTTCGGGGTTGGGTCCGGATATTCAGAAGTGCTAGGGGTAAGCACTTAACCCAAGACATCTTTGTTTCTAACATGAATTTGGTAAGTTGTTTCTTGATTTCCCCATTCATTCTTTCTACTTTTTCTGAGGTTTTTTGGATGCCAGGGAGTGTGGAATTCCCACTTGGTCCCCAAGGAAGTCAATGTCTCTCTGATTATTTTAGACACAAAGTGGGGACCCCTGTCCGAATCGATTACTTCTATATTTCCATACCTAGGGATGATGTTTTCTAAGAGTATTTTTTTACCACAGTATTTGCTGTAGCTCGAGCGGTGGGAAAGGCCTCCACATAATGAGTGAGATGATCTACCAATACTAGGAGGTATTTGTACCGTCCTACTTTTGGTAGTTCTGTAAAATCGATTTGAATTCTTCCAAATGGTCTGTATGCCATATCCCGTCCCCCTTGAATCTTTTCTCTTAGTTGGTGCTTATTAATTTTCTGGCACGTTAAACAGCTTTTTATTATTTCCTTAGCAACATTATAAATCTCTATGCACATGTATTTAATAGCAAACTGATCTACTAACGTTTGTACTCCCCAGTGAGTTTTAGTATGGAAATCTTTCATAAGTCTCCAAGCCACTGTCTTCAGGAGAACCTTCCTCCAAGCCACTGTCTTCAGGAGAACCTTCCTCCCATCAGGTAGTTCAAGGAGCTGCCTAACCTGTTGTTTGTTTTTGGGAGCCTGGAGAGAAAGAATTCCATTTACCCTCCCTGGGTCTAATTTCTCGCTTTCTTTACTGATCCAGTGACCTAAATACTTCACCTCTTCTTCTACAAATTGCAATTTAGATTTGGATACTTTTAATCCTTGGAGGCTTAAGAAATTTAACAACTTAATGTTTTCCTTTCGTACCATACTAAAGTAACACCTTCCCCCAAGTTATAATCTTTTAAGATGTGTTCGAGGGCTTGTCCAAAGAGGTTAAGGGACTCAGTAAAACCCTGAGGCAAAACTGTCCACCTCAGCTATTGTTTCCTAAAGGTATCTGGGTCTTCCCATTCAAAAGCAAAATAATTTCTACACTCCTCTTTTAGAGGACATGTCCAAAAAGTATCTTTCAAGTCTATTACGCTATACCACTGATTTTCAGGATTCAATTGATTTAAGTAAAGTTATGGGGGTTTGCTACTACAGGAAATCTGGTTACAGTTCTTTTGTTGATTTCTCTTAAGTCATGCACTAATCTATAACTCCCATCTGCCTTCTTAACGGGCAATATTGGAGTATTAAAAGGTGACATACAAGGTTCTAATAACCCCTGATTAAGGAGTCTCTCTATTTCAGGCTTTAAGCCTCTCCTGCCTTCTTGTGGCAAGTGATACTGTTTGATTCTAGTTGGGATCTCTGGGTTTCTAATGGTGACTTCAAAGGGGGTGATATCCAATCTACCCACTGTCTCTGGGGTATACCATACTTCTGGGTTAATCTTTTCTTCATCCGCCACTGTGAGGGGGCATAATCTGACTTTGAGTTCTTTTTCTTCTACTTTCAGATTAATTCTCAATTCTATAATCAGATCCAAGTAAATTATAATCTGCTTCTGGTAATAATAAAAATGTTCTAATCACATATTTGCATTTTGATTCAACAATCACATCATGAAGAACCAGGGCCTCAAATGGTTCACCTTTAGCCCCTATTACACTGATTTTTTTCTGATGATACTTTACAGCCTGGAGGCAGAGCCTGAATGGTAGATCTTTCGGCTCCTGAGTTCACAAGGAACTCTACCTCTTGTCGCTGAGGACCCACTTTAAGTTTTATCAAGGGCTCTTTGTTCTTTGGGTCCCCAGCACATAGAGCCCCTGACCCCACTAATCTTCAGAAAACATTTTCTCATCTTGGATTCTTCTCCAGCAAACCTTCTTCACATGCCCCTTCCTTTTGCAATAAAAACATTCCACTTCCTTCATATTAAAGCAGGCAGAACCATTCAATGAATGAAAATCTCTGATCCCAAAGAAACCATGCTCTCCAGGTAGTCATCACATAAAACATCCATGTTCTGCACAGCTTTATTACATGCAGGTACTGGGGAATGCACAGAACAGTTTTCAGGCTAAAATAATGCAGTTTGCTGCATGTTTGAGTTGTTACACACTCTGCATTGCCTCCTCTCAACCTGAAACTCCTACTCCTGGGTCTAGACATTTAGAGCAAGGGTAGTTTAAATCTACCGAGACTGTTGCCCATGTACTTCCAGATGCAATCAAATAAAGCATCTGGGCAGCTATACCACACTCGCGCTGCGCGGTGTTTACATAGCACATCACAAATTACAAAACTGGTAAGCTCTAGGCCACGGCCTGTTGAGGAGAAAGTCTGCAAAGGGCACAGCAGCATCCTCCTTCTTTGGAAAAGACACAACATTTTTGAGCTGCCTAGTCAGTGCGCTACAATTATGTCAGTTCCCTGTCTTTTGGCTAAGAAGTACAAACCAGATTAGCAGCTCCAAAAGAATGTGGTCTGGGAGCAAATTAGCTTAAACTTGGCTCCCCAGCCCATATACCTGCCTGTATGCTAGAACCCTGATTCTCTTTTTTTTTTTTTTTTCAACTCCTGCCAATGATGTAAGAGAGCTGCCTGCTTGAAGAACAGGCAGCCAGATTAAGCTGCAGATCTGCTCACTTTTTTCCCTCTTGGAGTATTGCTTTCACTCTGATAATGTTTTACTCCAATTTTCTTATTTAAATTGATTCATCACTGTTAAGAAAAAAAAAAAGCTGCTGAAGCTAGCCAAGGGCTTGTATCTATCACAGTGATCTTTTGATCCTTGTCTACAGTCCTTAAAATACCAAGAGGATAGAAAGTTCTAAGCTGTCACCTTCTGATCACCAAGTCAAGCAGGCAAAGGTATACTGAATAATAAACGAGTCAGGAAGAAGTGAAACGACATTTAAATAGATCATTATCTGGGTATCCAAATTGATAACAAGAACAGTACCACCACTTCAAGTAGGAATCCACCTAAACTTTCTGAGCTTCTCTCAGCAATTCCTCTCCCTTGCCAATCTTCTATCTTTTCTAGCTTCTTCCTAATATTCGCCCAAGACTTAGCCACAAACTGACTCTTTAATAATGCCTGCCCCACAGGGGTGGCAGGATCTATTCCCGAGTACAACTGTTATTAATATTCTGCCCTCGGGGAACTGACTCTCTAATTCCTTGAATTATGATCATTCTTAAATCTGCCATGTGGGTTTGGTGGCCTGGGTCTTGATTATTCCAGTTGGGTTTTACCAACAGCCGCTTCTGATCTGCTGTGGGACCCACTTGATGTTGCTGGTCCCAAAGTCTCATACCTGCCCTCCTGATCATATCTCGTTCCTCCATAGTAAATAGAATTCCTAGGATAGATTGTAATTTATCCCAGGTATATAAATTTGGGCCAAGAAACTGGTCCACCTGTTTGGCTACGCCAAGCGGGTCCTCTAATAAGTTCCCCATTTCTTTTTTAAAATCTCTCACATATCCAGTGTTGAGGGGAACAGCGACATACCCTGCTCCCGGTTCCCCTTGTGCCCCCACTCTTGGCACAAGCATTTCTCTAAGGGGGTATAATCTTCCTTCCTTAACTTTGCTTCGGGTAACCCGCTGAGGGGGTCCGGAAGATTCGGGGTCAGAATCATTGGTTACAAGTATGAGCGGGTTAGAAGCGGGGGGGGTGCTCAGCACAGAGCCCCCTCGAGACAGTTTACTGCAGCCTGTCTCTGAGCAGAAGCCTAAACGCTAATTTGGGGCCCCTCGGTGCCCCCTGCCCCAGCCCCAACCCCCCCCCCCCCAGGGCAGCTGGGTGCTCAGGACAGGCCCTCCCGGCTGGGGAGTGGGCAGCTCTTCCCCCTCCCCCCTCCCCCACGCTGGGCCAGGCTCCGCAACACTGCTCCAGGGCTCGGCTTGGGCACGCTGCTCGGGTCGGGCCTGTGGCGCCCCGGGAACAAGCCCTGTCCCAGCTGGAGCCAGCAGCGGGAGGAGTTCAGCTGCCCCCTCCCATGGATCCAGAGGGCTTGCTTTCCCTCTGTCCCATCTTCCAGAGTGCCACTTGCTCGCACTCTGGGATTATCAACCTCCTAGTGGGATATCCGGCAATTCTTCCTTGCCCCCACCCATGGATCCAGAGGGCTTGCTTTCCCTCTGTCCCATCTTCCAGAGTGCCTTCTTTCACACACACACACGCTCCCCTTATTCGTGACTCGCTCCTTCGCAGGCTACGAGAACTGCACTACTAAAGGGTCCGCACTCGGGTGATCTCTTCGAGACCTCTCACTCATTCGCACTCTGGGATTACCAACCCCAACCGAACGGATAACTGCACAAACGCAAATACTTACTCCTCCCCGGAGTCTTCGATCGGTCTTCGTGCACAAAATTTAAGGGGTTCTGCAGATTCTTTTGCTCACTCCCGAGTCCGAATTAAAAGGGGTTCAGATATCCAGCGTTTTGGCCATGAGATCCTCAGACTGGGGGTATCTGAAGATAGGGCGCCTCCCCTATCTGGGGTTTCGCACCAAAAGATCTGGATCTGAGTCACGGCACTAAATTTGTTATTGATTAATTGTAATTTAGTGGGAAATAACCACTTCTCAATTTTTAGTGATGAATAAAATTTTATTAGCAAGCGGCGAGTGAGCAAAACAGCGCTGGGTGTGCCGGGAGTCTCTGCTCTACCAAGACACACACCTTACAGGACAGCACTGAGTCCCTTTATAGTGTAGGCTTCATCCATATTCATGATGGGCGTACCCTGAGGGGTCTGCAAAGTTGTAAACAAGTTTCCCGGGCTTTTCTCCTGTTTTCCCGGGCTTTTCTCAGGTTTCCGTCACAGAAGGGGGGATGACTCAGCACAAGTGTTTTTGTAGTGGCTTGGAGATGGGGGCCATTTTAGGTCCCTTCTAACAACTGATTTTAACAATAGAAACTATATACATATATCTTATTTCTTATTTACATAAGAGAATTACAAAACTGTTCGGCCACAACATCCTGACTACAACTTCTTTTTCCCCTTGAGATTTGAATAACAAATACCATATATGTTTTATTGCAACAGGGAACGAGACTTTCTATGTCTGTATGTGGAAGAGGGAAAAAAAGCATCTCTCTCAACTATTCTAGCTAGACATACATACCTCCAAACCAGACAAAACTGGCTTACTCCTCTAACCCAGGAGGGAACACACAGTGTCCATCAGAGGCTAGAAAGGTCACAGAGCTTCTATTTTCCTTCTTCCAAACTAGTCCACAGATGGGAATCGGTGCAAAACAGAAACACACCACACCTTTGGTTTTGCTCCTCAATCACCTTCAGTAGCAGGGAAGTGTATGTCTGAAAGAGCATTTAAGCACAGAGTTAAGTCCAAACACCACAACTAATCTAGAGTTAAGACTTTAGTACTTGAACAACATGACTTTGCTTTCTGATAGATAAAACAAACATTTGCTTAGGTTTTTGATGCTGAACAACATTTAATATGTCCTTGTGAAATTAAGCTGAAACCACAGACAATAAAACTCAAATGCTAATCTTTTTAAAAATACCTTTTTTATCCATGTTTGCAAAGAATCAGAGTCTTGTGTAGAAAGGGGCTGTGCTATAAATGACAAATGTGTTCCTAAAGGCTCCAATTACCTAGTAACAAAGAAGGGAAATAACCAAACATTATGCTAACATTGGGTTGGTTTGCCATAGTTACATCCTCTGATGTTTCTGTGACTGGTGACCTTTCAGAATAAATACTACAGGGAATAGTCTGTTCTGTGAAATGCATTTCATTTTGTTCAAGAGGCCAATTTAGTGCTTTCAGGTTTTCACAAGGTCAATACAATCTATGTACACACAAAAAAAGAAAAACAGAACTACACAGACTTCTGTCTTTTCATTAGATACACTGTGAAAAAAACCCAAAACAATAGAAAGGAACTTCCAGGATCTCTCCCACACAGAAGGCAATTTGCATTTCACTGCAGGAACTTTAGTGTCACCAAAATCTTTGTTTTCTTGCAATAAAACATAACTAATACACACACTTGGTCTAATGGGAATTTAAGACTCAAAGAGACCATCTGGGTCATTGAAACAAGTTCTTTGAATCAATGATTAACCTGAAAGGGTCTAAGAAACATATATGCCAAGTACCACAGAGCATAGATGGTGTTCTATTATCTCACAACGTATGACTGAACACCTTGGGACCAAAGCATTATTTTGACACACATAAAGTCCTAATTATACACATTTATCATTCTTTTTAACCCAGAATGGTAAAACAGACTCCTTGATCTCATGAACACTGCTAATCAAATTTGCTGTATTTATCCTTAATTTTGACAGAGAAGTCAGATAAAGAAGCCTCGGAGTTACTTTGGTGCCAGACATTTCACACACGGGAAAAGAAAACAAAAGCATTGTGTAACTCCTGTACAACAGGAGACAGAGATACCTTTTTTGTTTACAAAACCTCTGTATATCCACTGAAAACAGAACTGATAGTGCTAAGACATCAACCCCTCATACTTTTTGTCTGACTGCTCTATATGTGGCAAGCACCAACTGATTTGCGTTTCCTCCCTTTATAAAATTTACTTAAAATACCAAAGGAGACATCTATCTTAATTTCATTTCCTCTTAGAAGGGAAAAAAAAAAAAAAAAAAAAGAAAGAAAGAAAGAAAAAAAAGAAAGAGAACAAGCACACAAACCAGACAGGAAGGTACAGCTACCCCTGCTGCAGTGGTTATGAGGCATCAGTGGTCATGGATTGCAAGTGAGAAAATCCCCACAAATTACATGACATGATCTAGTCTCCATTCACAAGCACAGCTGCAATCTAGCATAAGATGGAATTGATACGCCTGACCTAAAATCCTAAACCAAGAAAAGCTGCCTGATTTATGACCTCCTTATTATTGCCAGTTTTCAGTCCTTAGATCCTCCCAGAACATATAAACTAAACAACGCACACATAAACCAAGTAATTTTTAGCATGGATTAATTCCCACATTTTGAAGCAAATGCAAACAGCACTGGATAGACACATCATGACTGTTTTCATAGGAGTAGCAAAAACTACCTAATCAATTAAAACATTAAAAAAAAATATATATATGAATTTCCTGCAGAGAGAAATAGGCTGGAACCCTACTTTCACTGAATGAGAAAGTCTGTGGTTAAAACATAAAAAAAATATTCTCTGCCCCTATTAAATTTGATTGTAAGCAGACTGATTTCAGTCACAGCACAGACTGGCATAAGGAAAAAGGAAGAAGACATAGTTCTACATTTAAATACTTTGCACTAATGTAGTGCTCTGTACCCAGAGGTCTTCAGACACTTCATAAAGTGTGAATAACTGCTCTTCTCATCTCCCATTTAAAGAAACAAAAGCAACAATGCTAAAACAAAAAGTAGTGAGAGAGCTGAGAAAGGACTTGCAGACAGGTCTCACCTCCAAACCGAAACACGTATTTGGATCAGTTTGACCCAAAATGAAAATTAAAATATCCATGCCCCCCAACTGGAAAATTCAGTTGCAGTATTCCAGAGTCATTCTCCGATTTTTAACTCATTTGCCTAGGCAGGATCAGTGCTGACATGGAAATATGAAAGACTTCTGTTTGAAAAAATCAGAATATCCTGATTTTCTTAAAAGGAATTCCCATTTTTCTCAGCCAGTCACAGATTCAGGAAACACCTTCAGTTCCTGAGAAGTTGTATTCTCAGCAAAATTGGCTATTAATTTAGCAGTGCTTTGCGTTGGCCGATTAGCAGTCAAACCTACATTTCATCAGACAGAACATGCTGTCTTCTATTTGATATGGCAGAGCCCTGGAAAGACTCCTCCTTCATGCTGTTTATTGAAAACAGGATCCATTTAGGTATAAAAACCAAACAAACAAGCAAAAAAAACCTCTTGCAGTTTCAGCAAGTTAACTCATCAGTATTGGCTTCTGTGATAGATAGTAAACTATTTATTCATCAAATTCAGTTAAAACAATGGAGAAGTAAATCACCACCTGAGCTATGTAAAGCTAATATTGCTACATTGTATAAAACTAACCGACTAACAGCAAGCCTTAGCTTAACTAAAATAATAAATCAAGGCTGTGTAGGGGGTAGGTAGAAGATATAGTGGTGCGTCCTTATCAGAGCTTTAACAGAGACATGTAGAGACAAGAGGCAAGCAGAGACATGTCAGAGAACTACAGAGGCTGCGCAGAAACTTGGGGTGAAAAGTTCAACGGCGAGGAAGAGGAGATACTTCATCTCTACGACCACTATTCAGGACTCTGCGACCACCGCCCAGAACTGTTGAAGTTTACTGCGCAGAGAAACCTCATTAAAATATGAAGCGGGGGTAGGCGGGGATAGATTATGAATATATATGAGAGTTTCATTAATATACATCACTTTGTAACACATAAGCAAGACGAAAAAACTTCGAAAGTGCGCGCCGTTGGTGGAGTTGAACTCCCCGGCCGCCCAGCGCTGTTTTGCTTGTTGCCGCTTGCTAAATAAACAATTGGAATTTTTATTGGCCCTGTCTCACATCAATTTGAGAATTTACCTATAACAGCTTCCTTTGTTGAAGCACCTTGAGCCTATTAGAAACATACACCTTCACTGACATCTTGCTGTTCTGCTTGGAAAATTCAGCAAAAAGCTACCTATTTATCTTTGCATGTACATCCACATAAGTTATGTCAGCTGGCTGTCACCAGTGTGACCAAAGTTCTAGGCACACAGGTTACTGACCTCAAAACACGCTGTTTGAAGTCCTTGTTTGACGTAATTTGTGTTATTCTCTACGTCAATAGCTATTTCATCTGTTGTCTACTATATTTACAACTGAACAAAATAAAGAGAATAGAAACTATTACTCAATGCAGTTTTCCTTAGACATTCTCCTGTCTCACTACAGGAATAATTTCAGCTATGCTAGCAAATATCCTGCCTTTTAAGAATAAGGATGTATAGGTATCTGCAATGAACATGAATAATTTCTAATGTTATTAAAAACTCAAAACTTCCAATTTAAGAATCATAGTTGAGAAACATGAACCCCTCACAAAAATGTGCCTGACTTTCCTCTTCATTACTTCAGCTGAAAATCATTCAGAACTACTACAATAAAATCATGCTCCATATTTTCACTGCACGATGAACATGCAATGTGGAGGTAGTATCTGACTTTTTTTAGGGAAGAGTGTACGTATAGCCAAATGAAACTGCGTTCCCAGCAACCAATAACACTGAACTTTGATATGAATTAATGATACAGAGGAAGGGCAGGAACAAAGGGAACTGGGGGGCAAAGGGGAAGATAAGCAACAGACTTGCCTAAAAAGAGGCCAGAAATCCCAAACTTGTGGTCTGTGTTCTCTTCCCATCAGAGGCAGGCATGGGCATTAGCTGTGGTTTCAACAGATCAGACCTGCATTGTGATATTCCCTTACAAACTGCAGCCAAGGAGGAGGGGCAGGGCAGGGAGAAAAAAAGAAGGAGAACAGAGACAGGGGGTTACAGCCAACAATACAATATATCCATCCCAAGCAAAGATGGCATGGATCTTCTATCATCCCCATGTCAATGTTCTCAATAATATTCATCAAACAATTTATTAAGAATTCTGAGGTGAAAAGTTTGTTCATAGGAATGTTCCTGTGATGAGGCTTTAATAAATCACAGTTCCTGTATGGAAAGAAATACATACCACATTAGACTTCCCTTGTCAAAGTTCACTGCTGAGATTCTTGGTGGCCACAGCTGCTTTAGACACCCAGTAGCTACTACAGCATTCACCTAAAACTGAAACCAAAACATCAGATAAGAAAAATTGGCATGTGTAACACATACTCAAGCAGCACTGTGGCATAATTTGCAGCGTATAGCTACATTTGTTATACCTGAAATCAAGCCTCATGTTTATTTGTAACAGCAATAGCCATCTGATTAAAAAAATAATAAAACTATAGCATCTATTTCTGAATCATTTGTCTTGGATAATTAATTTGCCAAGAGCATGAGTCACCCAGTTAGAAATGAGTTAGAAAATTACTCATTTCTAACTTTATACTAATATTATCCTTAAAATAAAAGGATTCCTCCCTTACCCCTAAATTGTTGCATGTTTTGTTTCTTTTCACAATGCCAAAATCTGCTTTATACAGAATTTTTGGATTGTTGGAATAATTATCTTAGGTTTATAACGCCATTCACCCAGAAAGATCTTACGGTGCTTTATAAATGTCTGTGTATTCTTCAGTGCACCCACATACATGATGCAGTACATGACAGTACTTGGCAACACTATACAAAAGCACCTGACTGGAACTGCAGTCAGATCCTATAATCTGTTGAAACAGCAAAGGGAAACTCAGATGCACAAAACTGAATTACTAACAACAGAATTTTGCTGTTTACAGCTCAGTTTTTGCAAAATGGGGTTTATTCTGACTACAGAGGGTCAGATCAGCCAGTGCTTGGTAACACTCATCATTTCAGTGGAAACCTTTCAATTTCTTCAGATTTCAGCTGTGAGCAAACTTTCAGTAAGGAAGCCTGGCCTGCTTCAAAACTCTTCTCATCCTTGGCTGCAGCATGTTGTGACAACATCAGGGCAGCATTAAATGGAGAACTTTATGCTGAACAACATTTGGAAATACTCTCTCTAACTCTGCAAGTCTGGATATGCCCAAAGGCTGCAATCCAGCCAGCCTCCTGCATATTTGACTCCTTGCTGAAGAATTGCCAAAGATGCAACTTCAGAAGCAATTTAGCCAATCTAAGACTGCCTAATAGATGAGAAGCAGCCCTGCTCTTTTGTCCCACCAGCATTTCTGCCTGCTCTTCTGCTGTCCCAGCACCTGTTTGGCCACATGGATCTACTTGCTGATTTGGCTGAAAATAATGGTATAAAAACATGTTTAAAAAACTAGCTGCTCATTAATCAACCCTTTGAGAAGCAACAGAGACTTCATGAGTTTTCATCATCTTTCATCTGCTGGTGCACTTTCAGGGAAGAAGACTGTGCTTCTCTTCAAGGACTGCAAAGAACACTGTAGTCCCATCGCATGGCACAAATACAGGCTCTTCTTTTCAGGAGTATGACTTCATTCTATGCAGGGCAGATGTCTAGTGTGTATTAAGCTCCCTGCCTTCTGTTTTTCCTACAGGATGGGCAATGGCCAGCCTGAAATACTACTAAAACATAAGCTTACAAAAGAAAAAAAAAGGAAGATGAGCTCAGACCACTCAGACCAAAACAGGAAATGCCCTGGGCCATTTGTTATTGTCAAAGAGCCATTATTTTCAAGTCCTTTAAAGATGTGACTGGTTAAGAAATTTGTTTTCTAAATGTTAATTCCTTGCCCTTTTATCATGCTTTAGGATAACTGTGTTACCCAATATTAGACATTAAATTTAACATCTAAACTAAGAGGCTAGAAAGCAAGGTTCCTCCAGGGGGCAATTCAGGTTATGGTTATATTGCTTAGCTGTACCATGTAGCATAACTGGAAAGAACAAGAGTTTAACTTAGGCCTGAAACTATTCTGAGCATTTCTCACCACTGGCTCTACAGGAAGCCCAAGTTAAAACATCTGAAGGTCAGTGGCATGACTATCCCACTCCAGTCACATCTTCACTTAAGTTCAAGGAGAAGCCCTGAGTGCCCAAAACCATGATGACATTCCGAGGAATGGTACATAACATCAGAGAATGGCACTAGTTTCTGAGGTCAAGACAGACAGTTGACACTTGCCAAGGATAAAAGAAGCTCTGTCTTGGGTGTCAGAGCCAGAAAGATGAGTAATACTACACTGAAATACTGTAATGGCTGCACTGTAACATATCCTGCTCCTTGGATTTAGCCCATGTTACATGAGCAGTAAGCTTCTTACTCTTGAACCACATCTTTTTGAGGCACCTTATATTTTTGAGACACAGAAGTGTCCAGTCTTCTGGCTTCTACACAGAACTATATATACATATATATATGTACACACACCCCCCCCTTTAGTGGAGATCTTTCAGTTTCTTCAGCTATCAGATAAATATCTGATATTTATTTAGATATATCTTGGTATCTTGGCCAGTTTCCCCATTTCAGAATGGCATGACTCTAGATATGTATTGACTTCATGTTCCAATTTATTTACCTTGTTAAGCTTCTAGTAAGAGGACAGCAACAGTTGAGAATGTAATGAGCAACAGAATGCCTTTGGTAAAGTTTTCTGGGCTGTTCTGAGGGCTCTGGGACCATTAGACAGCTATTTACAGCCTCTGTTTTACATAACACTACAAAAGAAGAAACAGTATTCTCAAAAAAGTAATCCTAAGGATTAAAGCTTGAATTTCTTACACCATGAAGAATTTCCATAAGCAGCCTGGAACTGAAATAAAACTTCTGAAACCTCAGTTGAAATAAAATTCAAACATATGTTTCATTTCAGGAAAGTCAATCCTGAGATTTTTACCTTTAAATAATGGTTACCCATGTTGGTATTTACACAGCTCTGTGGATGATTGAAAAAGAATCAACAACACATGGAGAGAAATAGTTTTACTAGTAAGATTTGGAATTCATGCCCAGCCCTTAACCTGGAGGTTTCAAGCTAACATACTGTCTGCAAAAAAAAATAATTAACATCATGTATGGCAAAAAGTGCAAAACAGGCCTAGTCCCAGACTTAGAGATAAAAAGACATTATGCAAATATTTGCAGAACATAGGCACAGGTTTAGAAATTAAAAAAAAAAAAAAAGAAAAAGAAAAAAGGGGACATTTTAGGGAACCAAACAATATTTGGATACACAGTTCAAACACCCTTCATGAAATATAAGCAGCACATATAAAAAACATTTTCTGAAGTAGCCAGTGTTCCTGTACTGTATCTGTCCTTCTGCATTAACCATACCACTCTATTTTTATGTCCAAAGGATGTAACCTTGAAACCCATAGGAAAACTAAGATGGCTGTGTGAAAACAGCGGCAAAGCTCATACTGACTTCTCTAAGTACAGGATTCGATTTATTATTCCAGCTGTATAGCCATTTCTAACAGTACGTCCTGAGACATCAGTAGAATGTCGACTAGGAGAGAAGAATATTACACACCTAGTTGATACCAACCGTCACTCTTTCTGCTTGTGCTTTCTATGGCAAGGTTTTCAGTTATGTGATTACCAGTAACTCAAAAATGCCTGGTTTACATGATTCAGCATGATCACAACCCAAAGTGAGACAGTGTACCGGCTCTGGCTGGGATGGAGTTAATTTTCTGGGGCACATCACAAATGCCCCAGAAACTATATTTAGCAACCAGTTCTACGGAAAAGCCATCTATGCAGACTTTTCTTAAAAATAAGACAGCACACAATTTAAGAGCAGTCATCTTTTCTTGTATAAATACACTTTCACAAAAAAACCTTTGACCGTATATTTTTTAAACAATAGTTTTACTATTCACAACATGTATCTTAAATACCTGATAGCTAAGCTATTTGCTACATGACTATGAATCAGTCAGACAAAACAGACTGAATGTTTTGACATTTGACAACAAATTGCATCAGACATTGACACTGACAAACAAAATGAATCAAACAGACAAAACATTTACAGGACAAATACTTGTGTCACAATGTGAAAACAGTTCTTACCATTTTCTCCAACGGAGGCCACTTTTGCTGTTACATTGACTACTGTGATACTGTGTTGTTTGGCCTGATCAGCCAACTCCTGTCTAAATGCTTCAGCCCCTTTCAGCAATAAAGAAGTAAAATACTTAGCCATCACTGGTGGTCTTACAGCATCTGTGCCAGAGTTACAGAAAGACCCTAGAAAACGCAGAAGAAAAATAAAAGTTGGGTTTTTTTCCCCTCCAGTTAGTAAAGCTTCAGTTTCCTTTGGTAGTAAAACATATAAATATATATATACGCACATACATACACAAAATATTTCTCAATTATTATTCATCTTGAGAGTCTATTAAATTTTACTCCAGATTGGCAGTTTAAATGAGTAGGGTATGTCACAGAAACATTTAAGAAACATACTTTATCATCATTTATGCTGTGATGATGTTAAAAAGCTCCTGTGAGGTTAAGAATGCACTGTATTAGGCAAACATGAGTACAACTGCGCTAATGGAAGGCCCAAATGATCCTGCCTTGAAAAGCTTCCTAATCATAGTAACAAAAGATTTAAATGGATGGATGGATGGATGGATGGATGGATGGATGGATGGATGGATGTAAAAAATATACAGCACACTAATACTGAAAAAAACTGCATTACTAATTCCTCAAAATATCCAAGCCATTCACTTATTTTAGTTGCTAGAGCCAGTATAGAACACTATTACTGTGAGGCACTTGGTTACACACGCTTCTTTAAGAGCTGTTCGAATTAAAGTGACCTGAGAACCTAAGTACACTCATACACTTGGTAAGCGTAATGATCCAAGACACACAATTATGTTTTCAGGTACATTTTTAAGCCTGTTGATGAGAGATAGAAGTTTCTGATTTCAAAATGCTAGATCTGACCTTCAAAACAGTAATCATTTATATTACCGTATTGCAGAGAATAATCGATTTTGAAACTATTTGGTTTAATTACAAGATTAAAAGGTTGGTTAAAGCTGAAATGATCTCTTTAGCTCATCAGAGAATTATGCAATAAATCAAAGGGTAGAATGAATAACCAGGGTGGAGGGAGAAACAGCAATAGCTTTTTTGTCTCAGTTGCACTCTTTCCAAGGACTAAGTCTTGAGTTATTCAAATTGAACAACATACATCTTAGTAAATATAGTTCAAATCTTCTCCTATGTAAAACAATACAGCTCCTGCTCAAGGAGTAATACTATGTTTGCCATGTACATGCTTTCAAATGAAGCTATGAAGATTTGAAAATTATATGCTGAGCACATGTAGCACATTTTTATAACACAAAACCCTGTCATGGGACCAGGTGGCCTCAATGCATCTATGAAAAGCACACATGCAGCAGTACCTAAACATGCCTTAACACAACCATGCCTCCAGCTGTGAGCTCCCTGTCTCTTCTCTTCTCAGTGAATGACTTTAAACGACCACAGGGCAACAGGCAACCCCAACACCTTACTTGCCACAGCAGCCAGCCCTGGCGCTGGGAAGTCGCCAGAGGCCAAGTGTCAAGGCCCGAGTCCAGCACCAGGCGCTATGGCTTGCCTCCAGCAGCCCATCAGCGATCCCCTCCTTCCTCCCCAGGCCCCCGGCCGGCTATTTCACACTGCCATGTGCTGCTCAAGCCCCCTCTTTGCCGGTGGGTCTGGGATTCATTTTCCAGACTGTATTTTATGCTTCCAGAGCACCTCAAGGGAGCGGCCTCATGACCATCCGCCAACTCCTTCCTCCCACCCTGCCCGAACTCCCGCAATTACTCAGTTAACCAAATTACCCACGAAACAGCCGCAGCATTTGGAGGCTGGCGGCTGGCAGAAAGCCCCTGCCCCTGGGGAAAGGGCCCCGACTACAGATACCGCCGGGGACGGCTGCGGCTCCGGCCCCACACCGCCGCGGGGCTCCAGCCAGCCACCCCCCACCCTGCAGGGCCAGACCCCGCCTGCTCCCGGCCGGGGACGCCCAGCCCCGCTCGGATCTCCCGGGCCTCGACGCTGTCACCTGCCCCCGGGGCGACGCCTCCCGAGCTGGGGAGTGCCCGCGGCAGCCCCCGGGCCGAGCTGCGCTGCCACGCTGGGCGCCTTCTGCCGGGGCTGGGCGCGAGGGCCCGGCGGGGTCGGGGCGGCGGCGGGTGGGCTGTGGCCTCGCTTCGCGCCGAGGCGGCTTCCGCCAGCGCTGCCGGGCCAGCGGGGCCGGTGGGGCCTTGACGGTGGGGCCGAGGTGCTACGGCTGGACGTTACGGCGGGCCTCGCGCTCCGGGCCCCGTCACCTTGTCTCCCGTCGTTAATTTGACGTAAGTTCAGGTCCCTTTGAAGGAAGAGACGCTGTGCTGGCCGACTGACACCGGACCGCAACGTGAATATCGTCTGCTTGCCAGTGACTGCCTCTGCGCCCCTCGGTTCAAGGGAAGGCTTGAACGTATGCACGCTGATGCACAACAATTACACGGACAAACTCAAGTCATTTTTCTCTTAAGTTTGTGCCTTTAAAGCTAATCTTGAGCAGGAAACAAGCAAATAGTTGAAGAATTGAAAGTCAGCTGTGGAAAAAATATATTGGATGAACTGGGAAATGTGACACTGAAGAAGCAGCTTATTGCTTAAAAGACATAAAGGAAAATATACCTATATCAGTAAAGAAGAATGCACAAATCAACAGCCTGCAAAGTCATGAGTTCACAAAATCAGCTGTATATGACTTAGAAATAATGTCACCTGAAGGCAACTGATGGCACTGGGCCAACGAGGGTACCACTATATAGGTTCAAATTAAAGGCAGTGTGAAATGCACCCACAGGACTGTGCAAATCACAAGACAAATGACACGCACTGCCCTGAAAGACAGGTGAAAAGGGGCTGATATGGCAGACTACCAAGAAGGTAACGCAGCACACCATTTTCCTCCAAGGCACCTCTGTGACAAGGAACGGGAGCTTTCCTGCCAGTCAGCTCCAAACAAGCCCTGCAGAAGAAGGACTCTCCTCCAACCAGGATGGGAAGGCAGCGCTGTCAGGGCACAGGGAAGCGCAGCAGAACCAGGAGTGCTGAGGGGAAACTGAAGTGCTTTGTCAGTTCCCCGGGGAAGATGAGTTGAGTACAAAGACGCTGAAGCCAGTTCTGGTTTGGCTGCTGCTCAGATGTGCTGAAGGATGCTGGGCCAAGTCCCAGAAGTGTTGACTGTGTCTCTAATTTCTTCTGACAGCAGTGTAAAAGCTACCCGAGATACGCTGTCTCAGAGGGCATCATCTCATCACTCTGATGAGGAGACTATCCACAACTTTTCAATCCTGTCCCAAATATAAGGAGCATAAGTTTCTAAGGGTAATGACGAGAGCTGTAACAAGTAATTCATAAAAAAAATCTTTTCCCCTTGCAGAGTGGCACCCTTGCTCCACAAGTTATAGAGGACTTAAAAAGAAACATAATCAAATTTCAGGAGCTAATGAGTTAACACTTTTGGCAGCAGATATTTTTGTTGCAACTGGCTGTCCTTGCACAAACTACTTTAAGGAGAATATATTGGTGAAAAGCCATAAAGGTTATTTACATAGATAGAGTTTCATCATCTCCCACTCCAAAACAGGCTGGGTTGGTTATGCTGATGTAATGTTTTCTTTATCATGGTTTGTGTGAGGCTAGGAGCACATGTTAGATTGTGTTTTGCTCTTTTAGTATGTTGATGGTAGTCCTTTGAGATACTAGTTTAAATTATGCAGCATGTGCAGTATTTTAAAATCAGTTTCAGAAATCTAATATTCAAACAAAACCAAAATACTGCTTGTACTATGAGCTTTGTTATGCCCCAAGTTCTGCAGAAAACAGCACCCAACATTTTTAGGAATATACCTTGAAAAATATTCCGAGAAGATCTTCAGTTTTCCTTTTCAACAAGTAGAAGAGAACAACTTTCAGGTTTGCTCACAGGAGCTAATTTTCCCCTTTATTTGAGAACCATTCTCAGTCCCTTCCTGGTATGAAAAAGGTGGTTTGGCATTAGGTTAGTTCAGTAGTTTGAATTCACTGTTCTGTTCAGGATAGAAACTAAAATACTTTTTAAAAAGTTAGCCTAAGTCTTAAAGAATGTCTACAAGAGCTTTTCGGTTTTGTTTGGCAAGCAATTTCAAATCCAAAATCGCATCACTTTCTGCTGTTAAAACACACCGACTCTTGCAACATGGCCTGCATCTGAACTGAAATCAAGCACACATCTTTTACTGATACGACACAACCTCTGTTTAACGAAAGATGGGATATAATCTTAAAGACAACCTCATCAAAGCAGCTGATACAGGATCTGTGTAGAATTATTCTTTTACAGAATTGCTTGCACTAGCTGGCATTTTCTTCAAATGAAAGACAAACGTTTGGTTTTGGTAGTTATTGACTACTTTCAAGTTACTTTTCCTTTTATTTCAATTTAAAACAGGCAGACATTCTTTATTAAAGTTCAAAGAATTCCTGTCTGAGTCTAAAGAGAAACTTATGGTGATTTTTGTTACCTAAATCCGTACATTTCCATACCCTGACATTCTAGAAAAGGATGATCTGTTTGGCATTATGATACTGTTTTGAAAATGAAGCCAAAGGATTTCTCTTACTGATGTTTAAGAAATTAAATCCCTATCATGCAAACCTGGTACCAAACAGTAATTTCCACCTGGGGAAAGTTTTAAACAAAGATACCTTACAAAGTGTTTTCTACAGCTGTCACTCTGTCAGTATTGTAATCCAGGATGAGGAACAAGACAGCCTGAATTTAAAATTGGAGTTTCCCAATTGTGCTGATCCCTGCTCCGATATAGGGCATCTGCAGCTTGAGCACGTCACCTGGCCTCTTCCCTTTCACTGCCTGCAAACAGTGATTATATACAGACTGCAAAGCCTCAGCTTGCCTCTCAGCCTGCAGAACGCCTGTGGAAACAGCATCACTTTCATCACCCAGAGTATCGACAAGCTCGAACTTACATACATCCTTCTGCCAGACCTGAGGGACCAAAGCCCGGGCACTGCAGACGGTGAGGCAGGCAGGTGAGGGCAGGCTGCGGGGCAGGCCCGGCGAGGCCAGGGCGCCTTCCCGGGGCAGCCGAGGTCGTGCTGCCGCTGAGAGGGCGGGCCCTGGCGGCTCTGGGTGCCTGCAACACAGAAGCCTCAGAGAACACCCCTCGCAGCGCAGCGCGCCCCCACTGCGAAGCCCAGCCGCCGCCTCAGAGGAAACCTCCCCCCCGCCCCGCCAGCCGGGCTGCCCGGCCCGGCCCGGCCCCGCCGCGTGCCCCCCCCCAGACTACATTTCCCGCCGAGCCTTTCGCCGCGGCAACGTCCGCCCTCCCTCGCCGGCGGTCGCGTGACGGCGCCGAGCTCTGCCATTGGTCAGATTTGAAAAGAATCGCGGCCGTGCCTTAGTTTTGTTGGTGAGTCGCAACGGTTGCTAGGGCCGCTCAGCAGAGCCGAGCGGCTCTCGCCTGGCGGAGGTCGGTGGCTGGGCTCGCTCAGCCTGCCGTGCGCTCTCCGGTAAGGGGTTGTGGGGCTGTCGGGCTGCCGGCCGCTCGCTAGAGGAGGGAAGGAGGCGGCAGTTTCGACCTCGGGGTCGCGGAGCTGGGAAGCGGTGCTGGGGGGGTCTGCGTGGCGGGCGGTGCTGAGGGGTCTGCGTGGCAGGCGGTGCTGAGGCCTCTTCCCCTCGCTTCTCCCCTGGCACTACGGTGGGTGAAAACTTGTGGAGCGGGGGATGTGTGTGTGAAAACTTTTAGGTACTGCTGAGGGGCGTGCAAGTCACGGGTAGCGTCCAGGGCTATGACCAGGCCATGCGGCAGTGTCCCGTAAGAACGGGACAACACTGCGAAGCCTTGCAGTGAGAGATTGGTAATTGCGGAGGAAAACTTTTCTTTTAAATTTTTTAAAGTGTAAGTACTGATGCGTTATGTTTCTTTATAAGCTGCCAGCTGTGAGGTTTGGAGCCTTTTCAACCCTTGTGCTGTCTGACAGTGCTACAGGTTGTGTGTGTACTGTTATAGACTATCTTGCCAAAATGATGCAAGTTAGGACAAATTAAATTTCAATTATTTATTTTAGCAAGCGGCAATAAGCAAAACAGCGCTGGGCGGCCGGGGAGTCCCTGCTCCACCAACGGCGCGCACTCACTTCCCGAGGGTCCGTCTTTTTTATATCCTCCGCCTTCCGTTATCGGGTCTCTCTGAGAAGGTGTATCCTGCGTCTGCGCACTTTGCAGCTAGGGGGTCGCTCCATCCGGGTCTTCCTCACGTCACCAGCTTCTCGTATTTCCTACTTTCCTGAGAGTGGCTCACAAAGTCTTTGTTTATATCTTACAGAATATAGACACTACCCCCTTTTTTTTTTTTTTTTTTTTTTCTTCTTCTCCCCTTTGTCTTTCTCCCCTTTGTCCTTCTTCCCTTTCTCCCTCTTTTCAGTCTTTTGCCTAGTAGGAGTCCTTGCTTCAGCATTTCAACTTAGATAAGCACTTACAGTCAGTTAGTCGTTACACAGTGTAATAGTTAAGATTAAGCTTAGGCCAACATAGTTTATGGAATAACATGTCACGAGCTCCCAGTATCTTCAATGGAATTTGATGAACAAACAGTTTACTGTCTATCACATGTACCGTGACCAGGTTTTGCTTTGTGTGCCATTCTGGATACCCTTCTCTTAAGGTGTCTGCAGCTCTAAACTCTGTTGTCACGATAAGCAGAATTACAATAACGTATCCCAGTATACAAGTACATTTTAGAGGCTACAGCCGGGCAGTATACCTGTTTACCCCAGAACATCTAAGGTAATTACAGTGCTGTATGACACAATGTGCAGACAGATGGACAGTTTGCATCTTGTGTTTTACATGCTATTAGTGGTTCAACCTGACTTATCTGAATGCTGGGCTCATATGAATGCTTTGAATTCCAGCTTTGCATACATAGCTTAATGTTTGTATTTTGCCCCTTAGGTAAAAAAGCACAGAGTGAGAGCATAATCTCGACAAATCACACTTTAAAATAAGCTTATATTTAAAACAACTAAACTGTCAGTTACCTAACAACTATGTTTCCTGTCAAGGTCTGGTAAGAGTTTTGCCCTGTGACTTTGTGTAGCTGATGAGGAAGACTTCTAGATCGTGACAGCACAGGTATGTTTCTTTCCAGTAGTAGCTTATTCCCAACTTGGTGTTTGTTCAAGCTTTGTCAGTATTTCAGGCCAAGTTTTTCCTGGTTTTCATATAGTTGTCTGACAAAAATAAGAACTGTAGATTAAACTAAACATTGCTGCTTAGTTTATGTATAGCTTTACCTCATTTGCCTCTTGGTGAAGTTTGTCTGGCTTCATGAAGCCTTGTATCTGCCTTTTACAAGCTAGATAGTCAGGCTGAACTGTTAAATGTTTTGACACCAAAGTGCTGGCATATTTCAGGTTTTTTGCTGGGCGGAACAAAAATATTACGACTGCTTAATAGGCAACACCTTTTCTGAACCAGCCCTGGTCTGTCCACTGTTTTAATGAATGCTGTGTGTTCTCCATTAGTATTTAGAGACAAAATATATATACACGTGGCTGTAGCATAGACATGGGAATGTAGTATTAGACCATTGACTCATCATGTCCAAAGCTTCAAAACTGTAGGAGACCATGTGGTAGATGTCTAATTGCTGGAATGCTTGCTGCCATAGTCTATGAGCCCAGTGAGTTGCTGTCATAGTCTGTGAGCCCAATGAGTTAAACTTAATTCATAACAAAAGCTGCCAAGCCACATCTGTAACATCACAGGAAAAAGCAACTGGAGAGTGAAGGGCAGACAAAATATGCTAATATTTTGAAATAAAATGCACTTTTTAAAGATTATTTTGAAATCTACCTGTCTACTATCAACGCTGAATCAATTTACTTTCATTTTCTATAGCAAATTTTCACTGCCCAGATTCTGAGATGCACAAAAATCATTAAATTTTGGATTAATAGATGAATTGCTGATCTATAAAATGACTGAAAAAGTTACTAAAAAGCAATTCTGTAACTTGCCCTCTGGCATGAGGTCTAATTTTCTAGTGTCCCCTTAATAGCTAAAACTATATGCTAGTCTTCAGAATTTTTCTGAACTCTGTCATGCATTAAGCTACATTGTGTTATATTTATAATACCAATTATTTATCAGGTCCTGCAGAGATAACCATGAAGTTTGGGTTACTCTTGCAATGAACTTTTATTCTAAATGGACACAATAATGGGATGATGGAGAAACGGATGTGGAACAATATGATTGTTTGGTGTTTTTATTTTTTAATTCTATCTTCCTTGTCAAACATGGGTTTTAGCAAGGTTGTGGTATATGAGTAAGGCTTTTTCCCTCGTAAACAGTTGCTTTGCATTGAAAGAAGAATGGCTGGTCTTGTTTCATCGTGATGTGAACTCCATTGCAGACCCTCTCCCCAGCTATCAGAAACTTGCTGTGTAAATTTTGAATAGGATAAAGAAAGCTTTCTCCTTAAAGAAACTGCAGCTATCAGTTTCAAATTGACTTGTCTTATATAAGAGACTTCAGAAGCTCTATGTTATGTGATCAGAAAACAAAAGAAGGATTTTATTTTATCTCGCAGGATGGAACCAAATTTGGATAAAGAGGAATTTTTCAGACCATCCTATATTGCTAGTGCTGAGCCACTTCAAAGAACAGGGCCAGTAAGTGTGGAAGACCTTAAAACAGATCTCTCTGGTGATTTTTCTTTGGTTTCTTCAGACTCGGACACAAGCCAGGTAAGAAAGCTTTAACGTTTGCATTGTTTGGATATTTTTTAATAAACTTAGTCTTTTCATCAATACGAATAATCAGAATTTTACAGAGAAGATGAAAAGCATCTTTAGTATGTTTTTAATTTGGAGGAGATAGATAGGATTAGACTAAGTTGTGTGGCACTGCATTGATACCTTATTGGGCGCATCAGTCTTGGAGCAGCTTAATCATAGAATGTTTTTGTGGGTTTCATTCTTGATTTCTCATTGCCTTAGTGTCGTGTGTGTGTGTATATATATATGCTGCAAGATTATGAACTCTTAAGTTATCACAGCGAACTTCTGCAGAGGCCTAAGCACTTGTGAAAACTGATGTAGTGAATTACTTTTGCTTCTCTTGTCATCAAATAAGTCTGTTCAAAGTAGCCTGGTGAAAATAAAACTGCCTTAAGATGCTAGCTATCCAACAAAGAAGCTAGTCAAATTTCTAACTTCCTTATTTTTTTTTATTTAAGAGGAACGTTTTGGAGCCTAAGGGACACATACAAGTTTGCCTGCGTATTAGGCCATTTACATCGTTGGAGAGAGAAAATGAATTGCAGGTGTGACATTTATATAGCTTGAAAATACCTTAAATGTATGCTTGGGGTTTTTGGTTTGTTTTTTCCTCTAAGCTGAGCTTTTCATACACTTTTCATGCCTGCATTGTTTCTGGTTCCTTTTAATAGAGCTGTGTTTCGATTGAAGATTCAACAAGTGTCATACTGAAGCCACCCCAATATTCTTTGAGTCGACTGAGTGAAAAAACTGTTGGACAGAAGTTCACTTTTTCACAAGTAAATGAATTGTCTTTAAAAATTTTTAATCTTTTCCTGGAAAAATTTGTTTAACTTTATATTATTAAATAGCAATCCAACTAGATTTTTAAACTGTCAATAGTCTTTAAGATTATAAACATACAGAATTTAAAGGATTCTTTAAAAGTCTCTAATGATTGCTGAAACAAAATAAAGATGTTTCTTGGTAATGCTCAGGTGTTTGCCCCTGAAACAACTCAAGAAGAATTTTTTGAAGGCACCATGAAGAAACCAGTGCAAGACTTCTTAGATGGATATAATCGTCTTATTTTTACATATGGCGTTACAAATGCTGGGAAAACCTACACATTCCAAGGTATAAGTAGAAATGTGTTCTTGAATGAAATTCCTTTTTTTTTTTTTTTTTTTTTGAGAGGATTACTTCTAGCAGAAATATTATAACTCTCTCCTTTATTTAAGCTGTAGGCCCTGTACATTGGCTTCTCTTGAATAATAATAATAATAAATAGCCTTTGAAAGTCTCCTTCCATAACCAATATCACTAAACTGCCAACTGACAGTCACTGCCAGAGTTTACGTAAACATACAGTGGTATTGCTTTGTAAGGCTGTAATAATTTCAACCAGGTGTATGTGACTTCTTTTTTCCTCCAAGTATCTAGAGGGTGGAGGGGGGAGTTAAGAAAATATGTGTTCTGTATATCAGAATGTGAAAAGTGTGTAAGTCCAGACTCATATTTTTTTAATCATTATTATAAAGGTCATATGCATCTTATATGCATTGTCTCCAAATAAGGAATAGTATTTGAGTCCGTTTCAATTATTACAGGCAGAGCATAAATGTTTTGAAACATATTTGAGTACTTCCAAGTATTTCTGTCTTGTCTTGAGTTTCTGAGTTTATCAATAATATCCTAGGAGACCTTGTCTCCTGATGTACTGTTTCTGTACTGTTAAAGCTCAATATCCTTTCTGGTTGGAAGATGTCATTCTTTAATTATTTTTCAAAACATTTTAACAAATAAGGTGGCTTGATTTAGATGGAAACAATTTCTCCTGTAATAAAATGGCAGTTCTAGATTCTATAATGCTTATTTTATACACAGAAGTAGTAGAAGGACAATATGTCTTATGCCATATGAAATTGATCTTTATTGAAGTGACATTGTCTTCTAAGTGATCTTCTGTTAGGTAGATTATAACTAAAGACTACTGCCAGTATTTTCAGTTATCATTAATCTGGGGCAATGATGGCATGCTCTGTCCTAATAAATAATAGGTAAATAACAACCCCCCAAAATTCCTAAAGTGTACAGTCCCGCATGCTTGGCTAGTTTGGGCTATATTGTGTGGGTTTTCAAGACTTTTTGATTCATGTCTTTTCAGACTCTGCAGACTTTTTCATGCTATTATATTTTTCTAGGACTTAACTATCAACTTGTGATAAGAACTGTCAGGGCAGAATGTTGCCTACGGGGTGCCATGATTTCCTCTTCTGTTATTCCCAGTATTGTCAATATAGCCTTTCCTTTCTGGCAGTACATGGCAGTCTGTATTCAGTCAATGGTAAGGGACTTAAGTGAAAGATGCAACAGTTTTTTAGGACTGTTCATTGTTTGCCAGTGACTGCTACTTTGTTCATGTGAGGTTGAATTACAAGTGGCATTACGAGAAACAAAAAATTACGAGTAGATGAGGAGAAACAAATGTAATCCAACAGTACTTTAGTATGTTATTTGGTTCCTAGCTTGGTGTTTGAGTGCCAGCTAGATTTTACATAGGTTCTGACTTGGGCAACACAGCTAGTGCTGTAACTGGTGAAAGCCCATCTGTCTCAGGAGCGGTAGGAGTTATCAGAGGCTGGAAGATAATGCTGTCAGTCTGAGACAGGATAGTTGTTTCTCTTCCATTCTCCCCTCTTTCCTCTCCTCTCTGGTTTAGAAATCAAAGTTAAGTGAACCCTTTTTAAACTTGCATCTGGATTCAGAAAGATCAAGTGTTCACCGAGGCTTTTATCTGACTCCTTTTTGCCTTTCATGTGCAAAAGTAGGATGCTTTGGTAGGAAAGGGTCTGGGACAGGGAAAGGAGTGAGTCTTCACAAGGCTTCTAGAACTTTTTTGGTAGGGTCTGTGGAATTAGTACAGGACTGCAGCTGAGAGAGGAGTCATCAGTTGTATTTGCAGATTACTTCCTTGAGAGAGAGAGTGAAGGCAGCCTATGAAATGCAATTGAAAAACTGCAAATCTCTATTGAATGTGTGTTGGTTGTGGTTGGTCTGTTTTTTGTTTTTTTTCCTTAAGGCTAAGTTTATGCAGAACACCCCATCAGTTTTTATGTTCTGCCCCTTACTGTCTAAGGGGTAGAGCATGAGCTGTTGCTGAAAGCCAAATACCTTTCAGAACACTAATGACATTGCTATTACCTTGAGAATAAAAAACCCACTGCTTCGTGCTGTAAGTGGCCTCCAAATCCATCATGTATGCCTTGAGATTAGAGTTGCTTATCTTTCTGTCTTTGTTTATTTGTATATCTTGTTCACAGTAATAATTAGGGTCTTTCTTTGGTATGTTGCTTTCAGGGACAGAAGATGACATCGGTATTCTGCCAAGGACTATGGATATGTTGTTTAAAAGTATTCAAGGGAGGCTATACACAGCAATGGATTTCAAACCCCATCGGTGCAGAGATTATATAAGGCTGACTAGAGACCAAGTGAAAGAAGAAACTGCTATTAAAAATTCAATACTTCGCCTAACAAAAGAGGTAGAGGAGCACTTCTTTCTGTACTGACGAGTACATGCATCTTTAGATAGCTCAATGTTACCATGTTCATTTTTCAATGGGAAGCAACTCTCTGTATTTAAGTATGGAAGTGTCTTTGCTGTCAGGTAGCTCTTCAGATGAGCAGCAAAGTGAGCAATATTGCTGATGAACCCTGTTCTGTGAATTTCTGCCTTGTGGCTGAATACTTTATAGAATGTAAACACTAAGGTTTTTTTCTATAGTTTGAGCATCTGATAATTTATCCTCTGGGGTTACTGGTGCTTAATAAGGATGGAATGCAAATAGTCTCGCCATCTGCGGGGATGCTAGTAGGTCTGCTCCTTTAAACAATTTACTCTCTTCCAGGATACTTGAAAGAAATGAATGATTTTGAGGTTGTTCCCCTCTTCCAGTCTATGCCAATAACCTCAAAGGAAGCAAAGGGTTTTTTGGAACAGCAGAGCTATAAAGCTGTTGGATTTCTAAAGATTTGAATTCAAACAGGTTTCTGCTGGACTTTATTCTTAAACAGTTCACTGTTGAGTAGTCCAGAAATACACTTCAGTTTCATGAATTGCTTGGAACTCTAAAGCTGTTTAGTCCAATTACAGTTGTGGGGATTTGTATTTTGTATAAGCATACCTTTTTCCTGGTGTCTTTAACTCTGAAATGAATGCAATAATGTAAGAAAACTGAGCATATGCTAGGAATTGGAACTAGAAATGGATTGCAGTGCATTTTTTATTTTTAGTGAAAAGAATTATCTGCCTAGTGGTATGCTGGGTTATAATACAGTGGTGTGGCTGTTGTGGGATGGAATCTATCTGTTACCTTGATTTTTATCCGAGTTACTTAACTAGAATTCTCCAGTGTGGAAGGCAGGTGGCAGCAGAATTCTTCAAGACTTCACTTCAAAAGCACAGGCGTATGTTCTATCTAGCTCTAGCAGTCTTTAAGGGCTTCAGAAAAAACAATCATGTATGTGTCCCCTGTAGTTTTGCCACTAAATCTCTAAGCTGAAGTATTGTTCTTATAACAACAGTTTTCAAAGTTTGCACCTACTTCAACAGAGGGTGGGTGGGTGTTTTATATGCGTAAAGCTTAAACCTGAAAGTTTTGATTACACACGTATTTAACTATTTCAGGAATTGCTTTATGGAATCCCAGCTTTATATGACATATGCTCTTGACATATGACATATGCTCTTGACAAAACATTAAAAAAACCCAACCCAAATCACACCTGTGTTTTAATCCATGTTTCTTCTCTTAAGCATACTGGTTTTGGTAGACGAGTTGCACTTCTTTGCAGTTCTGTGCCTAAAAAAACCAAACAACCAAAACTAAGAGTGGGAGTGGAGTGTGTGTGTATTAACCTCTATCTGTAGGGATTTGTTTTACTTTGGTTTTTTTTTGTTTTTTTTTTTTTAAGAATTCAGCAGAAGGAAGTTTTCCTTCTCTTTCTAAAACCTGGGCTTTATTTCAACTGTGATACAGCCTGTATCATGTAGTAGTAAGTTGTTCACTTAATTTCTTAAGTGAACAAGTGTTCTACATTTACCTCTATTTCTGAGAGTTGACCTAGGAAGCTGTAAGATACGGAATCCTGAATTAGCAAAATACCAATACTAAAAAATTTCCAGACTCTCTAGATTCACCAGGTTAAGAATAATGTGTAAACTACAACTGGAGTTCCGCAAATCATCCTGTTAAATCACCCTGTTTCTCTGTGGGGTCCCACCCCTCTATTTTTCTGTGGCTAGTTTTCCTCTGGCTCAGGGAGCTGAAGTGCTCTGTACTGTGATAGGGCCTGATGTAAGGGAAGTGTCAGGGATGAGTATTAAGGTAAGAACAATCCTTTCAATAGGAGTGAACAGGTGCATTGAACTAGACATGATGCCTAGTCAGGATCTTTGTATTGGCATATTGCAACTACACTGTATTACTGTCTAGTAGGAGCTGTTACAAAAGGAACTGGTGATCTACTGTCAACGATGTATCGTAAAGCCTCTGTTCTCTTTTGTAGGTAGACCATCAAGATAGCACTAACAGCAAAGCACCAGTTGGTTGTAAGGGTATGTTTTATATTAAAGAATTGCAATTAAAGCAGGCAAAGAAGCTTTCTTAAAGTCAACAACTGACTTCTGGCCTATGTTAATAATAAAATGACTGCTTGGCATTTTTATATGCCTGTGAATTGGATAGTGATCAATTTATCTGGCCAGAAAACACAAGGATAAAATGGTTAGAAGTTTACCTGAACAGACATTAAATGAGATGAAACTATGGCAAGGAAAAATAGTACTACTTATGCTATGGTCTCTAGTGGTATCCTGACCCTGTATGTAATTAGATAAACCTAATTCTAGCATTTAAAAACTACCTAAATACTAGGTTTGCTTTAAAATGTTAGAATGATATGTACTTGTCAGTTTGATTCTTTTAAAGACATTGAAGAGACTTGAATAATTCTAACAAAGCTGCATGTTTTTGATAGAATTTGCAAGTGGGAAAGGAAGTGGTAGATGAGGTGTCTGGCAGATATGTAGGGTAAGCATGTGACTTCCAGATATTTAAGAAAGGGGAGAAAAGTTTCAAGGGATTTTTGTCTGGGGTAAGTGCTTTTTAGAAGGCTGCTGTAATATCAGTCTTCACTTACTAATTTTTTGAATAAAGTTTATTTTACAAGGTCTATACTGACTTGTAATATTTTGTACTTGACAGATTTGGAAGAACTCTTAAAAGGCTCAGAACAATCTAGCACAACTGTGAAAAATCACGTGAAATTTTCTCTTTGGGTTTCATTTTGTGAGATTTACAATGAATGTTTTTATGATCTACTGATTCCTATGTCAAATGACAAGAAAAGAAAAACACTACGCCTTGCTCAAGACGTCAAGGGATGTTCTTATGTAAAAGGTGATTAGAATACATTGCAAATTGCCAAACGTGTAATTTGAGAAGTCAGTCTTCCTGTAATAATATTTATTTCTAGATTAGAAAACTCCTAACTGTATTCACTGTGGCACTAGAAATGTCTGCCTTGGGTATGAAAGGCAACAATCTACATACACAGAAGTATCTGTACCTTTAATAGTGTTTTCTCTCTGTTGTTAACTGTAACTCTTAAAAGCCTGCGTGCACTCCACTGACTTGATATTTCTCTGAAATGGGAGAAATATTGAGAACAATTGACAAATTTTTTAGTGTTTTGATTTTTTCCATTTTCTTAAAAAAGACTCCAAATTCTTACCTATAGTTATAATTGGCTCAACAGTTCTATTTTGTTAGTATTTTCAGAGAATATGTGAGAAAGTTCAGTCTGACTGCAAATTACATTTTACAGTACTCTAATGAAGCCTGTGATGTGATTTGTTGTGGGTTGGGGGAGGCGGGGGGTTAGCAGAACTCTAACAGTTCAGTGTTTGTTTCTGGCCATGGAAATAACAGGTTTCAAATCCTATTTGATTTATAGGTTCTTTGGAAAATCAAGACACCAATTCTAGATTAAAGGCTTTTTTGGAGGTGTTTGGCCTGCTCCTTTTATCTTTTATATGCCAAATTATAATTCAAAAAGCTGAATCAGATGATAAACCCAACTCCTTCATTTCTTCAAAGACTAGAAGAGGTGTGAAGTAGGAAATAGTCTGCTTTGAGCTATGCTTCAGCATAATCTCTTTTTATAACATTTGGAGGTATAAGGCTGTTCCTGATGTTCTTGAGGAAAACCAGCTGATGATTTTCTTATTTTTCTTCGTCACAGCTGGTATTTTTGCTAGTACAATTTTGGTGACCTCTAGTTTAACAGAGGCCATAATGTTCATATTCTAAGTTCCATTAGTAGGGTTGTAGGTATTTACTCTAGCCCATACCAAGGTGATATACAGTCATCATATTGCAGACAAAATTCTTCACTGATTTTCTTTTTTTTTTTTTTTTTTTTTTAACTTGATGGCCCTGAAAGATGTCTAGGTGATTTTCCCCCCACACCCTCAAAATCGTAGGCTAAACCAGAGAAGCTGTCCAGGTAGAATTCTGCCTTGATGAGTATGAACATAGGGCGTTCATGCTCATATTAGACCCTGTGCTTTGGCTTTTCAGAGTGGAGGCTAAGGTTGCTCACTTAATTTGGATGGAGCATATTTCTGTGTGCTAATAGGATGAAATGATGAGAGATATGTGCTCTTCCTTTCCCATGGAAGGAAGAATCTTGATTTTGTCGTCACATAATTTCTGTCTGAAGCATGCTTAGTAAAATGTTTTTGTCTCAAATAAACGTATTATTCTTGGTGTGCATACGTTATCCCCTAATCCCTTCTTTCTTTTTGATAATGATATTTACAAGATTACTGTGTTTGTTCTTCCTAAAGGTCTGCAGTGGGTTCAGATTTCTGATTCTAAAGAAGCTTTTAGACTTCTAAAACTGGGGTTGAAACACCAGAGTATCGCAAGCACGAAGCTAAATACTTTCTCCAGCAGAAGGTGAGAAACTTTTTGAATAGCACTGGGCATAGGATGGTGTCTGGGAGGAAGGGGGAACTAAAATATGGATTGTGGCTTTTAGGAGGGGAAGAGGCTTTAACAGGGTCTAGATATCTAGGTTTGGCATCCTTTAGCACTGTGTGACCCAATGTTTTTAGTCAAAAGGATTCAATCCGTCAGTAAGATGAACCTGTACAAAAGCTAACAGATTTATCAAATACTGTCCTTCAAGCAAAAGCACTTAGCTTTATTCCATCTAAATGTCTGAGGAAAAAGCAAAATAAAGGCTACACCAGCATCTCTTTAAAAGTTTGTATCTGATAGAGTATATGCTGAGACAAGTTGACAGATTCAACAGTGTTTTGAACAGATGTTGTGGAGGCTAAAAATATTTTGAAGGTATTAGTCTACTTTATCTTCTCTGCTGATTTAAACTTTTCCTTTTAGTCACAGCATATTCACAGTTAAGATACTAAAAATTGAAGATTCAGGAGCCCCACAAGTGACCCGAGTCAATGAGTAAGTTCAGAGCAGAGACCCTCTCTTCTTTTGTGATGAAGTTGTCAGTTATCTTCTGTGTTGGTGTACTGGTACTGACTATATACCCAGTGCTTCCTGGTAGAAGCTCATGCACTTTCTACCCACTTCCCACTCCTTTTCCCCACTTTCTACAATCATGCAGTATTTGGCCCTCTATCTCCAGCCATCAGGTTGCAGTGCTGTTCTATATCTTGTCCCCTCTGTTCAGCACAAGTTTCTGTTAGCCTGCTATATACCTGAACTCGTCTAAGTCCTCAAAAGGAAGAGGATGGCCGGGGGGGGGAGGGGAAATAAGAAGTGTGTTGGGAAAAGATTTGTCAGGAAGTAATGTAAAATTTGATTGGGAAAGCAACACTGAAAAGAATGGAAGTGTTTGTGCAGATGAAGATCAAGAAATTCTTCCTCTAAAAACAGTGATCATTTTAAAAAGTGAATAATTTGTGCATGTTCTAAGGTAAATAAAGGGAGTTTTCCTTATCTGTTTTCAGATTGTCACTGTGTGATCTTGCTGGTTCAGAAAGATATGCCAAGACCCACAATGAAGGTCGTAGATTGAAAGAGAGTGGAAATATAAACACCTCTCTTCTGATTCTAGGCAAGTGTATTAACGCACTCAAGAATTCTCAACAGTCAAAGTAAGTCCTTGTACGAATTGCAAACTGGTTGTGGCTTTTAGGTATTACCTACAATGTTTAAAATATGCAATGCTAATACTAAGTTTTTGGTGGAAATGATGTATAGACTTGTTGATCTACCAAAGTCATCTTAAACTTGCCTTGTTCTGCTCTTTAAATCATCAATTCTAATCTCCTTTAAGCATGCTATTGTATATTTTAGCAATTTAACTTTACTCCTCTGAGCTTGGTTTATCAAAAAATCAAACTTTGGAATAAGTTTAAACCCCCCTTTTCACCAGTGTCATAGTAAGTGTCAAATTTTTAGCCTTTTATTACTCCTTACGAACTAACTCAACTGTCTAATACTTCTAGTGTAACATTTTTTCATCAGCAGAACATTGCTGTGCTATCATAACTGTGCACCATTTGACAAAATTTGTCTGTTTTTTAATAAATACTGACATAACTTAACACTCTCCTCCTGATCCAGCTAACCATATGCAGACAAAAGAAAGCCTTCCTGCTATTTATGCCCTACCTTGGGGATCTAAATAAGAGTGAAATAATACAAGAAGCTAGTTGTCTAAAAAACAGTACAATATATAGTCACAGCTGGATATAACTGTCCAGGAACTGCTTTCTCCACATGTTCTCATTTGCAGCTCTATTTCTGTCCCAGAAGTTAAATGAACCCAGTCTGCTGATGGATGTGCTTTGCCAAATTCACTTACCCCGTAGCACTCTTCCTGACAGCCTGTTCAAAGTCTGTAACACCTTAAGATGAAGAAGCTTTGCTAGCGTGTGTTCCTGATTATGTTCTGTGAATTTACAGTCTGTCTTATTTTTCTGTTCCTTCCAGATAGGAAGGATGCATTAAAACTAGCGGCTGCTTAGAGGGCTGTTAATGTATTCAGAATGACTTCTTCTGATCCCAATAACTTGGAATTTTAAGAGATCATGCTTCAGAGCATTTCTTCTATATTGTTAAAGTGTTAATACATGCCCTTTGCAAGTTGAATAGGAAATAGAAACTTTCTTAAAATTATTTTGGACTACCAGTCCTGCAGCAAAGCTATTTATGAGCTGTCTATGTACTCTGGTAGGAGTGTCACTGCCTTCCTGAGTTCTGTAGCACTGTCCATGTAACTGAATAGCTGTTATGTGTCCAAAATGCAGGCAACCTATTTGGTGGCAAGTGTGCGTTCAGTCATGTTTTAGGAATTCTCATAAAATTTCCTATAAGCATCAAAAACTACATCCCCAGCTGTTAAATTCAAGGGCACAAATTGTGATTTATTTTTTTTTTTTTTTTAGGAAGTGCCAAACTGCTGGGAGATTAGGAAGAAAGTTCTGAAAAGTATCTCCATATGTTTGGTGTATACTCATTTTCTTGCCTAGGCACTTGCTCTTGTCCATTCTCAGAGGCCGGATACTGAGTGAGAGAGATCTCTGATGATGTTGGATACTGCATGCCTAGAACTAGATATATTCTCTTCATTAATGTGGAAGGGAAGAGAGAGGTTGGGGTATAGTTTGGTGTAGCATGAGCTGTGTGACCTGCCCAAGGCTAAACGTTGAACACTTTCAGTTTAAGTGCTCCCATTGGTTATATTGCTATAGCCTATCTAAGATAATGGCTAAAGCCACAGTCACAACAGCCACATGGTCTCTCTACAAACAGCTGCATCTAGTCCAAAACAATTTTAATTTATTTAATGACTACTACTTTAATAAATATTTTTAAGTCTTCATGCTGGGTAGCTTTTACACTGACTGGAAATTATTAAACATCTGGTCATCTGTTCTTTTGTCTTTAAAGGTCGCAGCAGCACATACCCTTTCGGGAAAGTAAACTAACTCATTTCCTTCAAGGATTCTTCAGTGGAAAGGGGAGTGTATACATGATAGTAAACATAAGCCAATGTGCTTCAACGTATGATGAAACACTCCATGTGTTAAAGTTCTCGGCCATTGCACAAAAAGTAAGTGTGTTGCAGTTTATCTTGATCAGTACTTCTGATTTGCCTTTAAAGAGCAGGTTCCCTCACTCCTAAGAATATGAATTTAGTGACTGGGTTTTTCTGTCTCATGTTGCAATCGTATTTTCTGATTGCTCCTAGTCAGGCTTTATTTCCTTGTAAAGCTTTTAAAAAGGCTTTGTTGGGACATATATTTCCTATTAAAAATCCGTAATTCCCATAAAATATCCAGCCTGACAAGACACTTGCTATATTTGGAAGAAATTCCATGAGATCTGGGTGAATTTTTCTTCTGTAGTCATAGCATGCTCTCACCTAGTAGCAAGTCTAGCTGCCCCATATACTACTGCTATCTTAATGTGGAATATTGCTCACCTGAGGTATGTAGGTTGAGCACCAAAGAGAATTTGAAAGGTTGTCTTTATGTCCTCAGGAGCTTCAGTGGGAAGGTGGAGGTTAAGCAGAATGAGTAGGAGTAAGTGCAGGGATAGAACCCTGGTGGAGTTGGAAGACAAAAGTATTGGGGATCAGTGCTGCAGCCTTAATGGAAACCATGGAAAACTTCTGTTGACAGTTAAATATGTTCAAAGGACAAGAGATCCAGGCCATTAGAATGTGGGCTCATCTAAATGGGTTAAGTACAACACTAAAACAAACAGAATTTGTTGGATGGCATTTGTGTAATGCAACTAGAAACTCAAAGTATAGGAAATACAGAAATCTGAAGGTGCATGAGGTGGCAACCCTCTTGTACGTTGTCAAGCTAGTGAAACTTGGTGTTCCTGCAATCAAAAGAAGGGTTAGACTCTAAAGTGACTCCTTTATACTCTAGCTGGAAACCGGTTGAAGTAGTGACTCTGAACAGATGATAGACTGGGGGAGTACTGTGCTCAGGAGACCTATAGGGAAGTGCAGCGGGTATATCTTGGAAGTGCCAGTAGAGGATTAAAAAATACTGAAGACTTTATTCTTTGTTTTCTGGGTAGGTTTTAGCTATGGACACATCTGTTTTTGTCCAAGATCAGTCATTTGACCAGAAATCAACAACATCATCACTACTTAGTCACATTAAAATGCCAATTTCAAGGAAAAGAGTTACTGTCCTATGGGACAGGAGCTTAGAAGATGTGATTGAAGATGATAATGAGATGGAGGAACAGCATATGTCAGGAGAAGAAGCAGTGCAGAAACATGAAGATAATAAAGTTATTATGGGAAAAAAAGAGTACATGGTATGTGCCAGGGGTATGTTAAGAATTAGCGTAGCATGGAGTCTTGAAGCAAGGTATTATTCTGGTTTTCCCCCCTCTCACCTTTTTTTCTGATCACCCTTATTTTATCTAAATCCAGCATTAAGAACTAAAAGTGGGATTACTCATGATGTGATGATGCCTGTTGTGGGAAAACTCTATAATGTGTCTGAATATAGACCAAGCAGTAAGAATTGCAGATTTGGCTTTCTCTCCTTTTGGTAGCCTGTGGTCAATGCACAGCAAGTATTACCTGCTTTTAGCAATACAGAAGACTGTTTCTCTGTATTCTGTGTTCAAGAAAATGCTGAAAACTGTTCCTTAAGGAACAGCAAATTTAGTCACTTCTAGGGAAGATGAGGAGGGAACTGAGGACTAGAAACTGTTTTGTGGAGGTTTCATTAATATTGTCCCAAAAATGAGCACCTGGAAAACAAGAGCCAAATCCTGTGGAGCTTAAGCCTGTTTAAGACAACTTCAAGAATTCTTGTAATAAAATGGATGTTCTTTACAAATGCCTGCTCTGTGCAAACTTATAAACTGCTGTGTTAGTACCAAAGAGATCTTCTGATCTACTCATAAATCTTCCTGTTTATGAATAAGCTAATAAAAGAACTGGAAGAAATTTTGTCAGGTGGAAGGGTAAAGTGGTGTTGTAGTGTTTGAGGAATGAGAAAAATCTCACTTATGGGAAACCATGTCGTTATGAAAAACTTAATACTAATGGTAATTCTAGATGCTGCTGAATCTCATAGAAGAGTTGAAGAACAAACTTATTGCTGAAAAGAAGAATAAGTTACTGCTGGAACTAAAGATTCGTGAAGAGGTGATGCAGGAATTTGCCCAATATTTTGCTGAGCAGGAAATATATTTCAAGTAAGTTAGCTTTAAGTGGTTTTTAAAGTTAATGATTAAAAAAAATTAAATTCCATTCATTTATTTCTTAAATCTGTCTCTTGGCTATAAGAGACCACACTCTTCTGCTAGACTTACTGCCTCTGTTAATAGATCAGTTTCTGTTTGGACTATGAGTTCAGGAAAAATACTGTGTAGGAAAGGCTTTGATTTGGGGCACATAGGGTGTGTGTGTGTGTGTGTGTGTAATCTGTCAGCAGTGTTCCTGTAGAGCTCTCCCTAACAGAAGAGCTTTGATAGGATGTCTGTAGAAAGAGTGACACTTGCAAATTCTTTGGTTACTGCAGTCTTAGTGATACTTCAGATGGGTATTCTGGCTCAAGAAGCTTAGAAAAAATGCTTGTAGTCAAGTGTTAGCCATATCTGTGTATATATGTCTCCCCCTCATTCTTCAGGAGTGTGCGTACTCTGGTGTAGCAACACCATTTTGTGTATTGTTTTATTGTGCCAAAATAAAGAAAAAAACATCTTTGTTTATAGGCAGCTGTACTAATAACTTTGTAGCAGCTCATACTAGCTAGCTTTTATCTGACTTATTTTTCCTACTATAGTGAGTTCCTTTCTTATGAACGAGAACGGCTTCAAGAAGATTCTGACAGACGCCTGGAAATCTTCAAGGAACTTGTAAATGGTGATCTTGAAGACATGGATGAAGAAAATGAACTAAAGGATAAGCGTCGCAGTGAACAAGCTGGACCTCTGGTATTATGCCCCTGATAACATCCCTTTCACTAACTACCTGTTATGGTGATGGTACGTCTCAAGAATTAGAAGAATGGTTTCAAGGAATTGCATGCTGCCTAACTGTATCCTCAGCAAGATATATTTATCATGTTCAATAGGAGTAGTTGCTGTGCCTCGGATATGCATTTAGGAATCTGGGGTTTTCTGCATTTCTGCAACACAAAGTGAGAATTACTGTGTACAAAGAAACTGGGGGAAAAGCTGCAATTATGCTATAAACTGTTGCATTGAGTGCCTGTTTAAGGTATTTGAAGCTGACTTCTAAGACCCCATATATGGATGGTACTGGAGTGGTCCCAGAGACTTCTTTCCTCTTAAGGCTATTGTGGCTACAACTGAAGCAATGAGAATTGTATATACACTTAAGCATAACTAAACTCTGAAGTTGAGGCTGGTTCTTGTGAGTTTCGAACCCTTTGTTTTTAAAAAAACAAGGAGGAAAGAAAGTCAGTGTTTTAAGTACAGCTTAATTTGATAAGTTACCACAAACTTATTTGACCTCACAAACTTTTACTGATATTTGAAAATTTCAGATGTATTCCTTCTAAAACTGTTTGCTTGCTGTGTTCATTCAGTGTTCTCATCGGGTAAAAATGCTAGCTTTTATATTAAATTTGGAGGGGATGCTTTTGTGGTGGTATAAAAGGGAATGTGATGGTGGGCCGTTAAATGCTTTAAAAATAAAGTAGCTGTTACTTGATGCTGGAGAATTCTGTGTGAAGGTAGAGAGAAACTGGCAATCAAATTGCCTGTGAACCTACAAGATGGCTTTGAAGTCAGAATTAACTGTACTTAGATGTTTGAGTACATAACGTTCTTTGAAATTTTCAGTAGAAATAATGGATATTGTGTAACTATTTGCTACTTCTAAATGGATATAAATTATCTTTCAGGATGGAGAACATGGCATAGGGCCAGGCACCTACATTGATCTTGAGGATGTTATTGATTCTCTGCAGAATGATGTCGTTGATACCAAAAAGCAGGCGGAAGAAACATACAGATACATTGTGTCTCTGGAGGACCCACAGGAAGCTATAGGTTGGCTTGAAAAGCAACTGGGAAAAACTAGCACTGAACTAACTCAGACCAAAGAAAAGCTGACAGAGAAAACCAATGAACTAATCAAAATTGAAGAACAGCTGACACAGAAAACCAAAGGTGAGCTGGGTGTGTGTGTGATGTGAAAGAAAAAAGAAATGACACTGTAAAATAGAAATAATCCAGTTGAGCAGGATTTTGGAACCAAATCGTATGTTACCTCTATAGGTGGTAATCAATTGTTTTGTGTATGTTTGGGTTGAACAATTCCACAGGCCTTGATTATTTCATTTTTAAGACAAAACTTAGAACTGTCAGTTGAAGACTTCTGAATTGTGGGGGTAACATGTCAACATTATTTATTCTTGATTTCATGGTTATATTGTGATCCCAGCACTTCACATTTTGCTGATGCAGTGTTTTCAGGTATTCTGTGGAACATTCATAGATAAAAGTATCAATACCTCATAATATGATTTCAGCAGAAGTCTCTTGACATGATCTATATTTTATACGGGTTACAGGGCCCAATTCTGTTCAAAAAAACCTGAACTTTTGAAATGTGTCCTGTAAGTAGAAGCCAACACAAAAATAAATGAGTCTATTCAAAAGCTACTAAAGTACCAGAAGATCTGGAAAAATGGATTACTGAGTAAACCATGTAATAGCCACTTATTTGATGCAGGCTTCTCTTCCTGTTACAGACTTTGAAATGCAGATGATTAAATCGGATGAGGCTGCTGAGCAGCTTAAAGAAGCAACTGAGGTAACTTTCTCAAAAAAAACTTGTGCAAAATTACTTGCTTTAGTACAAAATTTCAGTAGCTTAAAATGCTATTGTAGTATGTTTCTAGCTTTTTTTATATCAAGCTTAGCTTAACTGATCTTGCTTCTAAATGCATTGTATAGTTCAAGAATTTAGCATTGACTGAACTACTTTCTTTTCTAAGAAAATGAATACGCAGAATAAAAGGATTCAAGAACTAATGGACATCGCAGAGCAAAAAGATGATGCTATCACGAGACTGCAAGATTTGATATCCTGTTTAGAAGAAACCATAAAAGACTATGTAAGTCTTAGACATCTCAATTTTCTGTTTACAAAAAAATTAAATCTGTGCTTATAACGGACTTGACTATTTTGGAAAATTGAATTTTTCTGTAAGTAATTGCTACTTTCTTGAAATGGTAGCAGGCGAAGTTGGCATTACAACTGAAGTTACGGCAAAATGTGTGCAGAGGTGTGTGTGGAAAATAGGATTTCTGGAAGCAGTGATCTGGAGTTACTATTGGAGGACTGTCGATGAGACTATGAAGAGCCACTCTAAAGAAAAAAACAACACTCAAACTGGGAGGACTCCAGCTGTGGGAAGAGAGGGATTATGTCACTGTCTTTTTTATTTTTGCCTGAATGGAAGAGGAAGGAAAGGAGGTTTTGCTGCAGCAAAAGCTCAAATTTAATTGAAGTTAGAAGTTAGTGTGAGAAGGACAGTGGTTGTGTAAATTGGCAACAAAAATCAGTGTGTCCCACCTACTACCATGATGCACACAAACTTTCTAAGGCAGAGCAATAATATGAATGTATTGAGCAGAGTTTGATCTAAGAGTGGATGGCCAGGGTATCTCTGCTTTTGATGCGATCAATAAAATTTGCAGCTGGCTAGTCTGCTGCTGGCTGCTGAATGCCAAAAGGCTGGCTTGGCTACATGTACACAGGTTAAAAAAAAAAAAATCAAAACATGCGGTTAGGTGTTTTTTTGAGCCTGATGCCCTGTAACCTGAAATGTAGTTCTGAGAACATTTTAAGTTAAACTTAGGCAGCGCTCTGATCCATTTTTCTCTTCCACTGTGAACTTAAAGCTTTGACCATACTTAATCTTCTATTCCCTCTCTGCCTCTGAGCAACTTAGCTTTTCAATAGTATTAATGCTCAGAGTGGTAACAGTTGTGATGACTGCTTCCTATCACTGCTCCTTCCAAGAGACAGGCTCTAGCTCTGTCCAGTGTTTCTATGAGACTGTGTGGGATGAAACTTAAAATGTGACAACAAACCTCAAGTCTGTTCTATAGATCATTATTTTTTTTAATGAATTACTTAGATGAGTGATTGGTCCTTGGCAACCGGCATGGCTTGCCACTTGTGTCATCTTGTGAGTAAAGAAACTTTATTCTTGGTCAAATACATAGTCTAAAGTATGTATGACAGAACTGACTAGGCTTTCAAATTGCATCAGATCTTTCATGATAAAAATGATCTGTGGCGTTGCTGAAGGTGGTTAAGACTCCCAGCTCTACCAACTATGACAAGAAAGTGATGAACTTGTAGAGCTGACCATTGGCCCTTTGAGCAAATCATGGATTTCCTCAACTCTTTTGACACTGGATACTTCAGGTGGTAAACTCCTTTTGCATTTCGTAGTTTCCTAGTCTCTTGCTCTACTTTCTGTACAGTGCAAAGCATTGTGCTTATTACTGTCTGAAGGTGTACCTGCTTTTTGTTTAAGCAACTGATCTGTAACTGACTTGTTCTTCTGACAACCCATATACAGGTTACCCAGATAGATTTGTAAAAATATTTGCATCTAAAAGATTACTAAGCCTATTAAGTGCTCACTTTGTAAAACTTCAAAGTAATTGATCTTATTTTAACACAGGACAACACTGTAACTACCATTAAAAGAAAATTGGCAGAAAAGAACTCTAATGAACTGATTGAAAGCAGCCAATTCAGGGATTGTGAGGAGACTCTATTGAAAGTGGGAAGAAAACGTTGCTCTGAAAGTAAGCCTATTGTGGAAAAAGTCAAACCCTGAAACATGAACTAGCACAATAACAGTTTTTGCAGGTTTGATAAACATTTAGCAGTGGAACAATAGTTAGGTTTTCGTATAATACAAGCCTTAGTCTGACATTAACAATGAAATGCTCACCTAAATCAAGTTGATGAGAATCACTTCAGAATTTTGGATTTGGAAAGTTTAGTAGAGATACTCTATTTCTTTCTAATAGAGCTTTAGATCTCAGGAAATGGGGGAAATTACTTGTGATGAAGGCACTTTGGGAGAGAATGGTGGGAACTAGGATGGGGGCTCATCTGTAAATATATTTTCAGATCTGTGTGCAAAGGAAAAAATAATTGAAGATATGCGGATGACATTAGAAGAACAAGAACAGACTCATATTAAACAAGATCAAGTGATTGAAACCAAATTAGAAGAGACCAACAGATTAGTTTGGGGTAATCTCTCCATGGAAAGGGAGCAAGGAGACAAAATTGTTTTGGATGTATTGTGATAGCTGCTTTAAATCTCTGTTTTGATTTGCTGAGTGTTATTTAGGCATTAATTTTATATAGTACATAACAAACTTCTAACAGTTAAAGGCTTCTGTTGTCCCTCTGTGGTCATGGCTGATAAATCCAAGTAACTTTAGTAGAAGGATGTGAATGTGGTCAAATATGCATTTAAGACTATGTTATATAACCTCATTTTGTGTGCTGACTAGAACTGGAAGCATGGAAGCAGAGATATAGAGAGCTGGATAACCAGAGCAATAGTGACTGGCAGCAAAAGATGAGCAAAACCACAGAAAAAAACATAGATGAAAATGAGGAATTAATAAAGCTGCGAAAAGAACTGAAGGTAAAACATGGTGATGTAATTCATACTTAGGTTTAAAGCCATAACTTTCATTTAGGAGTCTACATTTTTTTTGTGTTGCTATCTTCAAGAACTAGGGCACAATGTGGCAAGTTCTGGTAAAGGAAACCTCCTCTAAAAACTGCCGTGCATCAGTGCAGCAAAGTCTGGATGTGGTGTCTTTGTAATATACAGCATCACTGATGCTCCATAATGGAGTGCACCCTTCACTATGTTATGCTACCATGGACGGTGCTTCTCTAGCTGGGCTCCTCTTAAAATTGTCTTGAACAGATGTCAAGAGTTGGATTGTTTCAAGCCTTTTTCCCGTCAGTTGCTTGGGCAAATAAATCAGACTGTTTAAAGATCTTGTGCTTGCTGTGTGACCTGTAAGTCCTTCCTGTTAGACTAAGGATTTACCTCTTAATTCTCCTTGGATTAGAAAGTAGACTTTTTTCTCAAGCAGCTTTTCAGGTCCTATGTGGGAGAATGTCTGACAAGAGGTTTGATTGTGGCAGAGAAGGAGGCAAAGTTGCTGTGATTGAAGCGACATTCTTAGTTACACACTCTCTCTGTTTACCATTCAAATTTTGCTGCATTTTTTGCCTTTCAGTCTTGAAGTAGGTTTTTTAACATGTTCTGCAAGTATAAAAGATTGGGAATTTGTAAGTAAAAAGGGTCTTTTTGCCATTACCTTTGGTGTAACTTTAATAGTGTTTGTGACCTACCCAGAGCATTTTTTAGAGGGAAAAAAGTCTGTTCCCTGAAGATGTGCCAGTCCGAATAATAAGTTCTGAGAACTGCTGAACAATTTTTTTAACTGGAAAGGAACAAATGAGAATATAATACTTGCACTTGGGAATATGCTGGAGTAAAACTGTGCTAGTATTTCTGTTATCTTTTTGAAATTAATGAGTTTAATGGTAATCTGGATTTTAAGACTTCTTTTTTTTGTTGCTTAATCTCTGCCTATGGCTTTATTTCTGGTTCCACTAAAATAGGAAAGTGAGACAAAGTATCAAACTGATAAAAAGAATTGGCTGGAGGAAAAAATGAGACTCATGAGTGAAGTGAAAGAAGCTGAGAGCCATCACAACAGAGAAATGAGAAAATTTGCGGATGACAGAGAACGTTATGTAGAGCAGCAAGCAGAAATTGTAAGTGACTGGAGGTCTCGTCAGAGTCCTCTAGCATAAGTCGTTAGTACAGAGCAGATCTCGTGTCAAGTGTTAACAGTGTGGGTGCTTGAGGGGAGCTGGCCTTTGTCAAAGTCCCCTCATTTATCACATGACAAAGCCTACATGAGATCATCTCAATGTGAAAGGGAAGAATAGGAGTGTCACAAAATGAAAAAGCGTGATACGTAATGGAAGTTAGTGTGCCTGTTCCTTTCTATCCTATCACGACCATCACCTTCTTCAAACTTCATCTTGTGTGTAAAACACCAATAAGTAACCTATGCTTAAATGAATTGCTACTTAATGAAGCTAAGAAAACATACTTTGAAAAACAAGATTTGTTGCTTGGCTTTTCTGAAAAAAAAAAAAAGGGGGGGGGGGGAGAAGCCTATGAGGCTTTAGAAGGAAGAGAAGAAGCAAGCAGTAGTTGACAAAAAAAGCCTCTTTCCAGATCTTTCCAGTAAAAATACTTGGTCAAAATGCTAGTGGTTTTGCTCCCATACCACTTTCAAAGTAGAGTGACTGATAGTTAATAACAAGGTGGATACCCTGCCTGGTCACTGGGCTGTATCAAGGTTGTAATTTCTTAAGCATATGAAATTATTGTATGAATCTGTGCAATCTAAAACTGTACTTGCATCTAGAAGTAGTTAGCAATGACCTTCTGGACCTGCAATCAGTACAGGGGGATGTTAGGAGCTTGGGACTACTTTCACTTTGTCTGTGACTTTGCTTGCCTGAGACTTTCCAGTAATAAAATCAGTAAGTGGGCAAGCAGGAGTGGTGGTTCTTGACAAAAATTCTCTTCACAAACAGTATAAATATAGATACAGTTTTTTCTCATTTGAAGCATGGTTTGCTTTTGTATATTTGTAGTGAAACTAGTTCTGTGTGAGCTTTTTAAGATCTACATAGGCTCTCAAGTCTACTGAGGCCATAAAATAGTACTGACTATGCCAAACTAAGCTGTCAGAACAGTTCAGATGGTTTGTAGAAGTGGTGTTCAATTCTAACCTATTTTTTCCCCCATTCAGGAAAGACTTGCTGCACAGCTGGTAGAAAAGGACAACAATCTTCAAAAGTGGCGTGAAGAAAGAAATAAATTAATAGAAGCTTTGGAAGTACAGCTCAAGACTTTGGCTTCTATCACCATACAAAAAGATAAAGAAATAGCAGAACTGAAACAAGCTGCAGTAAATGATTCAGGAAAGGTCCTCTCTCATTCTTTCTGTCGTTTCTGTGGGATTTTTTTTTTAGTTGTTTTTGTGATTTTTCTTTTGTTATTCACTAACTCTGCAAAACACTATGTTTTGGCTCTATTCCAAACATATTGAAATTGTTTGCAGCTAATACAAAAAAAAAAAAGCTTTATGCTTTTCTGAAACTGAATTTGTAACAGTAACTGAAGTTTCAAAAAACTTAGTAGTTCAAATAAACACTCAAGTCTATTTGATCATTTGATTGCAATTTGATTAGACTGGAAATCTGAAACAACTATCACATCAGCTGCCTTTTGCACAGAACCAAGAACTTCACAAACAATGGGAGGTGAAATTTATAACCCTACATAACTAGATTAAAATAAAAATTTTGCATTGCATCTTCCCAGGCTGTTGTATGACCTTTCTTGGCTTTAAGTAGAGGCCACTCATACATGAAGTTGTTGGCTTTTTGTTGGACAGCTGGCTGTTTGAGCCTGCAATTCTAAAACTGGTGCTACTGAGTAATTGTAATGATGCTCATGCACATGTTAATTTCTTTTGCCAATCCTGCAATTTGTGGCAATTTTTGCTATGTTTATTAGGATGAGGGAACTGATACAGAAGAACTAAGAAAACAGCTGGCTGAGAAAGATGACTTTATAAAGGAATTGAAACAAGGCGTTACCCATAAAAGTCTTCAGTCTTTGGCAGAAGTACCTTTACCTGAAGGACAAGATAAAATAGATCAGTCTGTAAACAAAGAGGTATGTTTGTTATATTTATAGAAAGTATGTACTAATGATATGTTGTTAGTAACATCTTTGTTTTGTTGTTTTCTCAGTATATATTTCAGCAATGTGGGGAATCTCCCAAAAGTTACTTTCTGTAGTTCTTCGTACTTTAACTATATCATTAATTCTGAGTTCTTGTTTATTCTTCTCTCTCCCTCTTTCAAGTTCCCTCTCAGAAAAAGAAGTACTTTAGTTAAGAGAATACCACCTCTCTATACACTATAAAACTTCTGTACCTGAGGGAAAAACTAGTTAACTAATCCAGATTCTAGAGATTTGAAGACATAATATTTGTGATGTCACCTCTGTTTGGTTATGTCAGTGCTAAGGGGATTTCAGCTCAGACAACTTTCCTGATACCACCTATAGTGTGGTAGTAGAGATGGTTCTGTAATTAGAGCTGCCAGCCCGTATGGGGTTCACAAGAACAGAACGGTATCTTGCATCTTACTTAAAAACAAAACAATATTTGAAGTTTACACAAAGAAAAGATCGACTTTGCATATTTCCTGAACAAAAATTGAAAGGCTTGCACCTGTACTGAGCCTTCTGATTCTGACCAAATCCCTGTGTGCTACGTGAGCAGTATTCAGTGAGGTAGTTTTCCTCCCAAACTGAATTAATGCTCCGTGACTCCATTGCTAACTAGTAATGAAGAGAGCTGAACATGGATTTCCTAGCAGACCCTCCCCTGGCTGCTAGAAGATGCGATTCTCCTCTTGTGGCAGAACTGGACTGAATGATGAAATGCATCTCTTCATCTCTCTCCTGTCTACTGCCAAATAAGACTGGCCAGTTTCTTGCTACTTCATCAATTCAGCTGGTGCCGTATAGATAAAGCTTGTGATGTATGAGGGAGTAGAGAGGAGCTCTCAGAATGGTTATTGCTTTATACAGCTTTGTAATGGCAGCTAAGAGAGCACCATAAAATTAGTTATTTTTGCTATAAAATTAGTTACAGAGGAGAATTGTTGTGAACAGTTGGTGCTGAAGTATTTACCTCAAGCCAGTAGCCACAGTACTTGATGTTATGAATAAGGAGAGGCTACTACCAGGATTATCATGTGATAAACTGTTATGGTGTGAAGTGAATGGGGTAGAGTTTTGGGGGGAAGTCAAATAATTCTCAGGAAAGATACAGTGGAGATAAAGAAGAAAATCTAAGGTGATCAAGACGATGTGTGTCTCCTGCCTTGTGAGGAGAGGCTAAGAAGCTGGCACTGTGATTAGGAGAGGTTAAGGCCACCAGAGGGTTGTGGGACTGAGGTTTACAAAATCATGGTTGCGGTGGGTAAACAGAAGGCAGAACTGTCCTTGTTAAAATCCTGCAAGAACTGGGCAGCACTTCGTGAAACTAATAGGAAATAATTTTAAGACAGCTAAAATAACATATTCCTATATGAAGCAGCTAGTAATTTTCTGGAGGTGGTGGAAACAGTTACTGTCAGCAGGGATTAGAAAAATTTTGTAGTAGAAATCCATCAATATATTTTTAAATGGATACTCTGAGGGTTAGACAGTGGTGTAGACTCTGACAATTGTAATGCACAGCTAAGAATGCTGGGAGAGTATGGAGAGGACAGATGACAAGGTGACCAGGATCACTATCTTATCCTTAAATAGCATCTCCCTTTGCCACTCTTGGGGCAGAATATTGAACTAGACGGACTGTTGGTGAGACCCAGCAGGGCACATCTCATGATGGCATCGTGAGTAGAGGTTACTGCCTTAAACTTGTGTTGTCTCTCAGCCCAGGTGTTCATTAGCTGTCTGCACTTGAGCTTTTATATTGTAGCTTTAGAAAAATCAAAATATTTTGAGGTTTACAGTTTAGCATAATCTCTTCTCGTTCTAAATATTTACAGTTTATAGAAAAACAAAGCAGGACTAATCCTATACTTTGTCAAGTATTTCAGTTAGATATGATGCAGTTAAAGGGAATTATTCATTATCTCAATGTCCTAGCAGTGCCTCTTCATTAAGTGAGGTTGGTACAAAACTGAAATTTAAAAATTTTATGCAGTTGTATGGGTTTTGCTAAATGCAGAATAGGGAAGAAAATGTATCCTGTTGTCTGAATAATTCTAAAGTTTTATTCTGCAAACACCTTTCTTGGTGATCAGATCACCTCATTTTAGTGGCTTTTGGTAGAAATAAAAGATGTATAACATAATCATGTGAATAGCTATATCTGACTTCAGCTGCATGCTCTTGAAATCCTACCTCTCACCAATGCTTATGAAGTGGCTGATTATTAGATAAGTCACTTGAAACAAATATATAAACCCTTTTAAATGGATGAGCAGTAGCAGGGCAAATTGGATTTGCTTTCTTCCACTACAGGATTCTTGTGTGTAGCTGTGTTAGCTAATGACACTAGCCATTCCTGTGTAACTTTTTGATGGCTAACTCTCATGAAGTAGCAGTTATAAAGAAAAATGTTTATATTAGCCGACTCCATTCTTGGGAATGCAGTGGTGCTTGTATTCTTACTCAGAATCCCAGCAGAGCCTGTTGCAGAATGTGACTATCTCTGGGCTTTCCATGAGCTTTGATCACTTTCCTTTTTGAGAGGAGGAGAGTGCCCTTCGAGAAGCCACAGCAGCTGCTCTGTTTGGGACCCCACCAGCAGCAGTAGTAGCAGCCACCTGCAGTTTCTAAGCACCAACCACCCCAGCAGCCTGTCTTTCAGGTTTCATTCAAACAGCTGCTGAATCCATTCCTGTATGCTAGCCAGCAGCTGAACTGCTGCCACAGAGATGCAGGAGCTGGGAGGACCACAGCTCTCACTTGCTGGTTTTGCTAAGAAAAACAGGTTGGGTGGATGGTGGAAGGTAAGTGCTGCTGAGGAAGAAGAATTGTCAAACTGATTTTTCCATCCCACCCTCACTGTGCAGTTCTTGCAGTTTGGCTGTAAGCAGGTACAAGACAAGGTTTTCAGCTTGTGGGCTGCGGGCTGCCTTAATGCCTGCTCTTCCTCCAGAGAACAGGTAGTGATGTAGAAGCCTCTCATAGGTTGAATTTGGCTTGTAGCTTGCTAGTTGGACCTTGTTGCTTACACAACTTCTCTGGTGTAGAAGGGGAAGGGAAAATTCCTTAAAGATAGGCTAGAGAAAGGTTATACTTTTCTCTCAAAAGCTGCTATCACTGCCTAGCTCCTAAGGAGCAGCAGAGTTAAGATGAAAGTCATGTCCATTCTACTACTGCTACTTGTGAAATCTGTGACTGTCTCTGCCCTTGAGCAAAATGACTTGGAAACAAAGTATCAGGCTGAGTTCAAGTTCTGTCACTGTAGATAGAAACGTTAACTTTTTAAAATGTAACAAAAAAGTTTTAGAAAGTAAGGGTTAAACTCTGCTATGGTTGAAGTAGATTCCTTCAATTAGAAGTGTTCTGAAAGTGAAAGCTGGGAAATGGAATGCTTACTTTGCAATCCATTGGGGAAAGATGTGTATTATGGGTTTTTTAACTCAGTTATTTTAAAACTTGTGTTCTTAAAATTTCCATGTATTTGCAGGAGCATTCAGAAATTGTCCTTGACTCTTCAGAAGTGTCCACAGAAAGTGGAAATACTAGTCGGTTCCCAAAACCAGAGATGGAAATTCAGTTCACACCTCTGGAACCCGATAAGATGGAGGTGAAACACCAGGGCAGCACCTTACCAGCTACAGTTAAAGTGCTCAAGCCAAGAAAGAAAAGGACAAGTGAAGAGAGGGATGAGGTATGACCTAGACCAACTGACAAAATGTGTTGTGTAGTCTTTCAATTTATTACTCTGATCATTTGTTAAAATCCTATCCTTTTGATTCTCACTGAGATCCTAAGGATATATACAGAGAATATTTAAACCTCTTTCCCCCCCACCCCCCACCTCCTGCCAAGGTGTGGATCTCTGGCCTATGTTGAATAAAGTCATAGATTTCAATTTATCCAGACTCTGGACGCTTGTCCCTGATATGTACTTCCTCTTCACCTTTTACATTTCTCTCTCCTTGCTCTTACTATTTGCTTCTGTAGCTGTGATCTGCAGGATTAGAGACCAGTTCAATAGAACTGCTTCTTTTGGTTTAAGCAATCATTGGTATCAACTATAACCTCTTCTAATAGGCAATTAAAAGTTAAGCCTCTGGGCTTAATCATTGCATTTCAGAGTTTCAAGACCACTTCCTTTGACTTTTTGTCCAGTCTGTGTTTTCTTTGATCTTTTTGTATTTAAAGGGAATATACAGAACTAATTGCACGAGCACCTGAACCTCCCTGTTTTCTGTAGAACTTAATTCCTCTTTAATTCCTTCAGTTGTGCTAGGTTATATGTGCCAGCGTTCTTAGTGTGCTGTGGTGTTTATGTGCGAGACTAAGGCTTCACAGCAGTTCAGGGTGGTAAAAATCTTCACTGCTCCTACTTGAACCGCACATTTCTTTCCTCTGACTTTTATCAACATTAGCATGAACAGAGCTATTTCTAAGACACAAAGACTATGAAACCCTAATACCTCATTGTGGTGGTACTTACTTGTAATCCTACTTGTGGGGCTTATGAATCTCTGTACTTCTAAGGACTTCTGAAGCTGACAGGTGAGTATAGGGAGATGACCTGTGGGTCATTTGCATAAGTGGCAAGTGATCACTCTGAGTTTGTCTCAGCTGGAGAGTGAAGTGTCTGATGGTTTTCTAGCATTCTCATTCAAGTGTTCTCAAGTGATGTTTTTTTAATCTCTTAGTAAAATAGTTAAGAGAAACGGTCACTTCAGTGATTAGTGTTCAACAGTACTTCAATAAACTCATTTTGTTAAACTTGGATTGCAAAAGTAACTGTTAAAAGTTGTGTAAGTTAATTCATCTGGAATTGAACGCTTCATTCTGGAATAATGTCCAGATTTGATTTAAACTTCCTATGTCTTGAACCAATTTTCTTTGAGAGGAGTATTCTCTTAGGCTGCTGGAAAAGTAAGTGTAAAAATAACCATCCTTCTGAAGGCACTGGAAAAGTACTGAACCTTATCTACAGATGAATATATTTCATCTAACATAGTTATCCATGTTTTGAGAAGACTGTTTTACCAATCCATTTATAAATCCTTTCATAGCGTAGATGTTCATATCCTGATGGGATAACATTTAGCTAAGTAATTTTTCAATAACATGGAACTAATTTTAGAAGTATCTTATTGCTGTTTTATTCACCTGAATGTTACTCTTAAATCACAGAATCATCTAGGTTGGAAAGGACCTTGAAGATCATCTAGTCCAACCGTTAACCTAGCACTGGCAGTTTCCAACTACACCGTATCCCCCAGCGCTATGTCGACCCTACTCTTAAACACCTCCAGGGATGGGGACTCCACCACTTCCCTGGGCAGCCCATTCCAACGCCCAACAACCCGTTCTGGAAAGAAATACTTCCTAATATCCAGTCTAAACCTTCCCTGGTGCAACTTGAGGCCATTACCTCTTGTCCTATCACTTATTACTTGGTTAAAGAGACTCATCCCCAGCTCTCTGCACCCTCCTTTCAGGTAGTTGTAGAGGGCGATGAGGTCTCCCCTCAGCCTCCTCTTCTCCAAACTAAACAACCCCAGTTCCCTCAGCCGCTTCTCGTACGACATGTGCTCCAGACCCTTCACCAGCTTCGTTGCCCTTCTCTGGACATACTCGAATAATTCAATGTCCTTTTTGTAGTGAGGGGCCCAAAACTGAACACAGTAATCGAGGTGCGGCCTTACCAGTGCCAAGTACAGGGGCAAGATCACTTCCCTGGCCCTGCTGGCCACGCTATTTCTGATACAAGCCAGGATACCATTGGCCTTCTTGGCCACCTGGGCACACTGCTGGCTCATGTTTATCCGGCTGTCAATCAACACCCCCAGGTCCCTCTCTGACTGGCAGCTCTCCAGCCACTCCTCCCCAAGCCTGTAGCGTTGCTGGGGGTTGTTGTGACCCAAGTGCAGCACCCGGCATTTGGCCTTATTGAAGCTCATACAGTTGGCCTTAGCCCATCGCTCCAGCCTGTCCAGATCTCTCTGCAGAGCCTCCCTACCCTTGAGCAGATCAACACTCCCACCCAACTTGGTGTCATCTGCAGACTTACTGAGGGTGCACTCGATCCCCTCGTCTAGATCACCAATAAAGTTCTTAAACAGTAGTGGCCCCAAAACCGAGCCCTGGGGGACACCACTCGTGACCAGCCACTAAGTGGATTTAACTCCATGCACCACAACTCTTTGGGCCTGGCCATCCAGCCAGTTTTTTACCCAGCAAAGCGTGTGCGACCATCCAAGCCTCGAGCAGCCAATTTCGCCAGGAGAATGCTGTGGGAAACGGTGTCAAAGACCCTACTCAAGTCGAGGTAAACTACATCCACAGCCTTTCCCTCATCCAATAAGCAGGTCAACCCTGTCATAGAAGGAGATCAGGTTTGTCAAGCAGGACCTGCCTTTCATAAACCCATGCTGACTGGGCCTGATCATCTGGTTGTCCTGCACGTGTTGTGTGATGGTACTCTGGATGAGGTGCTCCATCAGCTTCCCGGGCACTGAAGTCAAGCTGACAGGCCTGTAATTTCCTGGATCATCCTTCCGACTCTTCTTATAGATGGGCGTCACATTGGCCAGTTTCCAATCTGTCGGGACCTCCCCGGTCAGCCAGGACTGCTGATAATGATGGAAAGTGGCTTGGCGAGCACCCCAGCCAGCTCCTTCAGCACCCTCGGGTGTATCCCATCAGGTCCCATAGACTTGTGTGTGTCTATGTGATGCAGTAGGTCACTGACTGTCTCCTGGATTGCAGGGGGGTCGTTCTCCCAGTCTCTGTCCTCTGGCTGAGGAGGCTGGATTCCCTCAGTCCAACTAGTCTTGTTATTAAAGACTGAGGCAAAGAAGGCATTAAGGACCTCAGCCTTCTCCTCATCACTTGTTACCATGTTTCCCCCCGCATCCAGCAGGGGATGGAGACTCTCCCTGGTCTTTCTTTTGCTGTTGACATACTTATAGAAACATTTCTTGTTATCCTTGATTGCTGAAGCCAGGGTAATTTCCAGCTGGGCTTTAGACCTCCTGATTTCTGCCCTGCATAGCCTCACTGTGTCTTTGTAATCACTGTGAGTGGCTAGTCCCTTCATCCAAAGGCTGTAAACTTTCCTTTTCTCCCTGAGTTGCAGCCAAAGCTCCCTGTTCAGCCAGGTTGGTCTTCTCTGTCGCTGGCTTCTCTTACAGCACCTGGGGACTGCCTGTTCCTGAGCCATTAACACTTCCTTCTTAAAGAGTGCCCAGCCTTCCTGGACCCCTATACTGTTCAGGATTGTCTCCCAAGGGATCCTTTCAAGCAGGTGCCTAATCAATACAAAGTCAGCCCTTTTGAAGTCCAGGATGTCAGTTCTGCTTAGCCCTCTCCTGGCCTCTCTAAGAATAGAGAACTCTATTATTTCATGATCACTGTGCCCTAGTCGGCCTCCAGCTGCCACATTGTCCACCAGTCCTTCTCTGTTCACAAAGAGGAGATCCAGCAGGGCACCTTCTCTGGTTGGTTCTCTCACCAGTTGCGTCAGGAAGTTGTCTCCCACACATTCCAGGAATCTCCGGGACTGGTCTCGCTCTGCTGTACTGTACTTCCAGCAGATGTCTGGGAAGTTGAAGTCTCCCACAAGAACAAGGGCAAGCGATCATGAGATTTCTTCTAAATACTTATAGAATATTTCATCCACCTCTCTGTCCTGGGTGGGTGGCCTCTAGTAGACTCCTACTACAACATCTGCCCTGTTGGCCTTCCCCCTGATTCTAACGCAAAGACACTCTACCCTGTCTTCGCTACACTTGTGCTCAAGGCAATCATAACAGTCCCTAACATACAGCGCCACCCCACCACCTCTCCTTCCTTGTCTGTCCCTTCTAAAGAGCTTGTAGCCATCAACAGGCGCACTCCAGTCATGGGAGACATCCCACCATGTTTCTGTAATAGCCACAACATCATAATTTTCCTGTTTCATCATGGCTTCAAGCTCCTCCTGTTTGTTACCCATACTGTGTGCATTGGTATACATGTACTTCAGATGGGCTGATGTTTTCCCCCTTCCCCCTTCAAATCTAGTTTAAAGCTCTGTCAATGAGCCCAGCTAACTCCTGTCCCATGATCCTCTTCCCCCTCTGGGACAGGTGCATTCCATCTAATGCCAAAAGGTCTGGTGCCCTGTATACCAACCCATGATTGAAAAATCCAAAGCCCTGACTGTAACACCAGTCTTGGAGCCACAAGCTCATCTGTTGAGTTCTCCTGTGTTCTTCTTCATCCATCCCTCCAACTGAAGGGATGGAGGAGAACACAATTTGTGCCCCCGACCCCTTAATCACTTTCCCCAAGGACCTGAAATCTCTCTTCATTGCTTTAGGACTTCTCCTAGTAATGTCGTCACTACCTACCTGAAAAACCAGGAGAGGGTAGTAGTCCTTGGGTCTCACTAGAGTGGGGAGTTTTGCCTTGAGGTCATTGACGCGGCCCCCAGGGAGGCAGCAGACTTCCCTATGAAGCGGGTCCGGTCTGCATATGGGGCCTTCTGTACCCATATTTAAATATTTAAATATTTATCTTCATGTTACATATGCCAAACAGATTATAAAATGATTCAGTAACTTTAACTGTTACAAGTCTACTGAAGACACAGTTTGTTTTTTTAAATTTCCTAAAACTGAAAAGCATTGTGAAAACTAAAACTGAGGGGAAACCTGTAGTGCTAAAATAACCACATACTGCTCATGTCAAATTTTTTTAAAAATGAAACAAACTCCCTGGTGTTTTAGAAACAAACAAAACCAAATCTTTTTCAGAGGCTCCCTTCTAATTAAAGAACAAAATCCTCTTTCCATTTTCTGATGCTGTTATCAGTTGGTATGGCTGTCGGTTATCTGAAATCTCTCAGCACCACTTCACAAGATAGAAGATGTCATTAAAAGACAGCTTAACAATGGCACTGTGCTACCAACCTGTTTTTTATATACTTGTCACCATAAATCCAAATTTACACTTAGATTTATTAATTTCAATTTGGGTGTTGGCTTGTCAAATCTCTTAAAGTCAAAAGTATAGGAAATAACAGAGAGAAGAAAATAGTAAATGTCAGAATGGTTTGACTACAGGCATTTCTAGTTCCCTTCCACAAGTTTGTTTAGTGTTTATTTCACGTTTGAATAGTTACCTCTATCCAGCAGTAGTCAATGCCTCCCTACTGTTAGTCATAGCATTTAAATAGTGGCTGCTTCTGTAATATAGGTAATCATTATTCTTTCCGGAAGAATCCTAGTTAAAATTTGTCATGTTTATTTTCTTAGGATTTTGTGAAAAGTGAGAACAAGAAAATGCAAAACCTGCTATGACTAATTCACCTTCTACAAGCAACAAGAAAATAGTTTGGTTTTGTTCAATTTTGAAGTTAGTTTCTCCTTTCATAAGTCCACCTTTTCTGTAAAGGTGGACTTGTGAAAGGAGCAAACATTCTTATGCAGCAGTATCTTAATCCTTATCTATGTATTTTAATAGGATTCTTAAACACGTACGTTGTCTTCCTACTAAACTTTCTAAGCTAACCAAGGAGAGTCAGTCTGTATTTGCCCAGAACGTGTACTGGCTGCAGCGTACAGGGATTCCCAGGGAAGGATGTTGCATGCTGAGTAGTTATGAAGACTAGTTTGAGCATACTCTTAGCATATGTCATGTTATAGGCAATTCCTTTTGAAGTAAAACTAAGGTTTGTGTCATCTATATGCATGACAACTATAAAAATATGATTTTAGGCCTTAGTAGTAACCTAGGCAGGCTCAAAGGGTGGACAGAAGATTTATTTTCACCATCAGTTTTCTTCTGTTTTATAACTAGAACAGCTAGTCTAATGAAATACTCTAAAACTTTGAATCTACTTTTTTAAAAGAAACTATTTGTTTCCTATATTACTCATGCCCTTAGATGTATTCTGTGAAACTGACAATTTTTTTTCTTTTGGGTATAAAATAAGGTTGTCTACATTGCTTGCTGCGGCAGTATCATTAATGAGCAGAGGTTTCGGTAGCAAAGCTCAAAATGTCAGCTTGAAAATAACATTGAAGCCAAACAAAATGGAATTAAACTTGAAGATAAGTCAACTTTTTGACTTAAACAATGACTGTGTATTTCTGTACAGATGTCTTCTACACAGAAGAAAAGAAAAGAATACCCCTTAAAGCAAGAATCTACTTCACGTAAAAAGTCAGCTAAAAAGAAAGATGGAACACTACAAAAAATTGGAGATTTTTTCCAAAGTTCTCCTGTTATTTTTCACTCTAAAGGTTTGTACAGAATAAATAAGGCTTATTCCATGTTATCTGGGTATTGTAGAATAGCTTTTTTCTACTGTAATCTGTTAATGTATGTGCTGTTAAAGGCCACGTCTGCTGCATCCAGTTGTTCTTTCATTTATGAAACAATGGAGTCTGAGCTGGGGCCTGCTCTGCTGAATCTTGCAGAGTAGAAGAGGCCGACTGGATTACAAGGACCACATGGTTCTAAAGTTTAGGTTAAGTGTGAAAGGTAAGCCAGGTAGAGCGAAAGGATGCAGTGTGGACTATGTGCATATAAATTTATCATAAAAGCAATGATAAGCTCAAAATGTCTGAGTTACTTTGTTCTTGCTTACAGTAAAACAGTTAAAGGCAATTTCAGAAACTTGACCTGTTGATCTAAAAAAATCAAGAGTTGAATTCAAACCCAGATCTGACCTTGTTCTATAAGCAATCTCCCCCCCACTTCCTGTTTTGTTTCTGTGGAAATTGTATTAATGTTTTTTGAAGTATGTATGTAGGAGAGGAAGATTAGTTCTACAGAATCTGAAAGCCAGTATCTCCAGAAAATATGTGGAAGAGTTCAATAAACTAGCTCTGAAGCAGTTAATGGATTTCAAGTTTAAGTATAGCCTTGGGAAAATTAACTGCTAGGACCTTCCATTGAAGAATATATTTTTATTCTTTCCTACAGTAAGACATGATTTCTGAGTTACTGGGTTTTTTTTAAAAAAAAAGATTAAAATTAGCAGAGGGCACAAAGAATCACCAGTGTTAAATTCTAAAAGACACTACTATTTGGCTGGTTAAAACAAGGTTAGTCATTATTCACGATGCACAGTTAAGATAGTGGGATTTCTAACATTTTTCACATTTGTCAGAGTGGTTCCATGAGGACAACATGTCATTATCAATGGAAGCCAAATTCAGAGTAATCAAAATTTCACCCTGGAAATACTTTATTTGAGCAAATGAGGTCTAATTTGTAACCTTTATTACCATGTCCTGTATTTTTTCCCTCCTTTGCATAACTTAGTATTGATTGGGATCTCTTCTTTCCTTCTAGCTCATAAGATGCACACACTCATCTCTTCATAGAGCTGGTACTAGTTTGATAAAACTATACAAGTACATAGAGAAAATTGACTCAACCTTGTGCTTCTGTCAGTACAAAGAAGTTAAGCCTGGTTTTCAATTCCTGTTGTATTTAACATCCAGTGAAATCTGAATCCCAATTGATTTTTTTGGTGCTATTTAAATGTGTCCTTTAAGCTTTTGCATTTGAAGCTATAGAAAACTGTTTCAGGATATAGAAGACTGTGGTAGTCAAATACATACCACGTCTGAATTTTTATGTTTAAATTTCAGACTACATCTCTTTCATTTTTAAACTGATTTTAATAAACCTTTATTCATTAAACCTTTATTCATTAATTTTGAGGCTCATAAAACCAATAAGACATTGATTTACAATAAATTTTTTCTTGTAGCAAAGAAGCTGATGGCAACAATAAGCTCTCCCAAGTCTGCAGAACCAGAAAATGTCAAAGGAAAGGAGCTCAAGCCAAAACGATCTAAGAGAAAGCTGTGTTCAACGGACAGTTCTTGCCCTCTAGATATCCCTGATTCTTCGGTAAGTGATTACGGGTTAGTGTTCTGTCCGCTGTAATCTATTTCTGTAATCTGGGCTTAAAATAAGCTATTGGGGGGACAGAACAAACCTGATTGAGTCAAGTTGCAGAAGAGGTTTGAAAGTACTGACTTATTTCTTTTGGTCTTTTCTTCCTGATGTGTTACTTTAATTTTCTCTGTTTTCTCGCTTATCTTCTCTGTGTGTGACTGCTGACTTGTTGTATCACCTATATAGCAGTCATGGCGATATCTTCACATTTGGAGTCTTAGATACCTTAGCTGTGGTATGTGGAGTGTTACTTTTTCCTCTAGTACAGCAGTTGAGTCTTAATTTGTTTTTCCAGTAGTTGGTGTTCATTTAAGAGTAGCATGAAGGGATAACAGAAATAGAGACCATTAAGGAATCCATAGATTTGGAATAGCATGATTGAAACACTGAAGAGAAAGGTCTGCATGTACGATTAACTTTGCAGGGCAAGTGAGCATCTGAGGTAATTTCCGATTCCTTTTCTGCCCAGCTGCTATTAGGGTTACTTTAGGATTTGGATACACCCATGCTTTTCAAAGCACAGTTTCAGTAGTCTTCTGCGTGTGCTTAAATTGCGTTGCCCTGTCTAAACCAGCCTATAGAGAGTCTTATAGGCCAGGGCTTGATGGACTGTTTCTGAAATCCAGCTTTATGGTTTTGTCAGTAACTAAAGTGCTGAGCGTGCTCTGGCTGTTAGAAGTACATCTCTTCATTCTGTTCAGTCCTTTTTCATTCGCTCTGGTGAGCATTTGCCCATACTGAGTTATTCTGTTGACTTTTCTGTAAACTGTATGAATAGATGCAGCAGTAACCAAAATGCTGTCCACAGGAGGCTGAAGGAAATGACAGGAAGGCAGGGCAAAAGAAGCTAAGGAGCTTGGAAGTGGAAGAAAAAGTTAAAGACTGAATCCTGGGAAAGTCAGAAAGCTAAAGAAATTTAAGCTAAAAATATGTTTTCTGAATGCTTCTTGTTTCACAAAATGAGTATTAGAGATAAGAAGTGAGAGCTGCTTTCAGATCACTGTTTTCTTTGGACTTTGATATTTGTTTCAGCAAAAAAAGGGATTTCATATGTTCCCAGTATTTTTTGCTTATTATGATGCACTAAAATGGTGTCTCTGTTCTGGAGACCTCTGACTAGAAGATAATAGGCAAAATTCGTTCTGAAAACAGCTTCTGGGAAAAAACATGTTGTTGGTTACATGGGTCTAGAAGTACATGTCATTTGTCACTGAAGAAATGCTGAGTAACTCTTGAAATATCATCTTTTTCAGGTCTTTATAGAAAAAAAGAGAAGGAAAGCGATCAGCTAATCATCAAGCGACAGCTACGCTCAAAAAGAGCTAAATAATCTTGCAAAAGCATGTTTGTATTTTCTTAGTTAAGGCATATTTACAGTGTATTGTTTCAGGTGATTGTATATAGGAAGTAATAGGTACTTAGTCATGCTCCAAAGTGTTTATAGAGATGTATAGAATTGTTCTGATGGGTTACTGTTCTGATTCCATTAAAGTTGAAATACTGTTCAAGAAGTTTGTGTCTGAATATTTTTTTTTTAGGAATGGTGTCTCTGGAAGTGTTCATAATTTATCCATTGTGCAGTAAGAACTATGCCTGTGTGGAATGGTTTAAGTTGTTTTTTTCAGCTGGCCAATATACCAACCATAACTTTTAATGAAAAAAATATGAGTATGCAATAAATTCTGTGAAGTGACAAAAAAAGGAATTGGCACTATGTGGAGAAATATGCTTTTTATCACTGGTGTGGTTTAACTGTCTTTTATTTACTCTTCTAAAGGAATTTATAAGCACAATATTATTTCTTTGGGGATTATAATATCCATAGATAATTATAATCTGCTATTAAAGTGACCCACTCTCAGACATTTGACGTTTTATTCCAACCATCCAGTTCTGCTCAACTAGAACAGCTATATGTAGTAAGGTTTCAGCTTATAATCAGTGACTGAGTAAACATTTAAAACCCTTTTGGTTTCACCAATGTAGCATTTACCTAAGTCACGGGCAGTGACTGTATTTCGTAGGATTTTGCACTGTTTGAGGAACAGTCCTGATCACCTTTCAGAAAGAGCTGAAATTACATTGACAAGGACCTGCTGTTGGCATGGATGGAACAAGACAATCCCAGTAAGTGATCAGGTACTCTAACTTGTTGCTCATGCAGCTTTCTTATTTTTATTTTCTTGAATTAATGCCAACCATACAACACTGTTTTTACGTGGACTATTGGATTATTTTGATTATTACTGCATTTTGGTCTGTCACCCATCATCTATATGATTCTATGATGCCTTTGTTTAAAGAACTCCTTATCAGTCTGTTTTGCACGTGTATAGCACCACAGGAAGAATATCTTGTCTACAGGATTGCATTTTGAGGTTTGGTATTGTCTTGACCACAAAAATTTTTCAGAAATTCTCTGTCAACATTGAGTCTGAGATTTATTTTTTTTTTTGTTCCCTCCTTCCAAGCCATACTGGTTCATCAGCAACAACCAGTTGGTCTGTAGAGGCAGTGATAGTTTGCTCATACAGCCAGATAAGTGCTGCTTATTTTTGATAGTACAGCTGCAACTTTACTGTCCTTTTGAAATGATTCCATGATTTAAGTTATAAGTGGGGTTTTCTGTTTGTTTTCTTGGACTGCTGCTCTCTGTTGTCTTTTGTTTGATTGAAGACAAAAAGAATCAGATTGACTTGAACATGAGATTAAAGTTGTTTTTCTTGAGAGGGAAAAAAAGGGACTTTGAATACCTGTTGCAGTTTTGTTTTAACAAATGTGATACCTTTAAAAATGCAAATCAACGTAAAAATGGTCATTAGTATTTCTTTAGTAGAAGTAGTTTTCCTTTCCTCTTTATGTGACTGTAACTTAAATGTGCTGTGAGTCAGTTCAGTGGCAACAAATTCTGACATGGTTTTCTCTGCTGTTATCCAGTAGATTGTCTGAGCATGAAATGTCTTTTCATAAGGATAATGCATAGTTCAGTTCTGTAGATCCTGACTTGTAAGATCAGATTCTCATACTGTCTTTTCTCTAGTTTCATGGCTGTAAAATGGAGTTGTACCCCTATACTCTTCAACAAAGAAAGATTGATATTTTATTCTTTCTAACTTGAAAGTGACAAAGTGAGCCTGATCCACCAATCATTCAGTTCTTCCATTGCTTCAACTTTTTGTCTTCATCTGTCTGTGTGAATGAGAACTTAGATTTCCTTGTCAAGCTTGCTCTTGACATCTTCTTTCTTCCCTCTTTTCGTTCTGTAAAAGAAAGATGTAAAATTCAGGTGATGATCAGATAATTCTAAATAAAAATAAATGCAGTATCTCTTTACAGGCAGGATTTTATACTTTGAGCCCCTTTGTCCTTCCTGAGATCTTCCATTTTCTGCTATCCGTGTCCAGATACCTGGATTGATCTTTCAGGGCTATAGAAGAGCACAGCAGTGAAGATTCTTGCCTCATGTAGGTGCTAGTTGCTCATTTTACAGAAGTCTCGTAGCTGGAGACAGTAAATATACAAGGTGAAGTCATATAACAGTCTTAAACAATAGGACAGTACTTGGAATAGTTATTCTTTGTCTTTCTCTTAACATTTTGTCTGGTTTTCTCCATTTTTAGCAGATGTTCTCAGTCAGCTGTTCATCTTGACCCTTGTTGCTTTCTCTGAACAGTTTCAGTTAATTTTAGAACCCATCAGCATGTGCCTGTTTAGCTGGATTGTTCCTTCCATTGTGTATAACCTGGCACTTGCCTGCAGTGAAATTCATATGTCATCGTGTTGTCTTGAATGGCAGTTTGATTGCTTATTAAATCATCAAATGGCCTTATAGCTCTTATTTCACCAAAAAACATCTGCAACATAAGCGCAGGATTGGAAGAATGCTGAATTACTTGATTGTTGCGTGTAGGATTTCTTTATTGATTCAAATGTGTGGAAGTAATAGAAATATCTTCAGCCATTTGACATCTCTGAAATTACTGATTGATAGCTCCCCGTATCAAATACAGTATTTCATAGTTTCAAATAACTTGTGCTTCTTTCTGATTTTGTTGGTAAATAACAAGTGTCAAAACATTTAACAGTTTATTTCAATGACTCTGGTAAATTTTAGTTTAGTTATCTGCAACTAACTAGGAAGAAGAATCTCTCAAATTAGTCAAGCCACTGTGACACTCGGGGATGCCCCTGTATTTCCACCTGTGTTGCCAGTTTTTCTAAGTTCTTGTATTTACTAAAATTCTATCAGTGTTGCTGAGCTATCTGGAGGCTGTATGACAACCTGTTTTTTCTGGAAGTCATTTGAATGGGTGTTTTCAATATAATCTGGGCATTAGAGTAGCTATATACACATGTACAAAAATGTTGTCTGTTTCCCTTACCCTGTTTTTCTGTCCCTAAGGTAGTCTTTGCAAGAATTGCACTGAATTAACTTCCTTCACAGGTGGAGACTTGGTTATCAAACTCCATGGTTACTGATTTTGAATATATACAGAAATAAAGCATGCTCCCTTTGCTTTGGTCAAGGGATGGTGATTTCTGTACTTCCTACAGCTCTTGGAGTTTGAGCCTGTGTGTTGGAAGCCTAGAAAATGGGTCAGACTTTGTGTACCACCTTTGTCTATGTCAGGAGTATCAATTATTTCCTGAGCAGGAAGAGCACAGGTGTGATAGGAAGGAAAAAAAAGAATTCAAGCAAAAAGGTTTTTTTGGTACTGTCACATATAAAGGTGTCACTTTCAGTTCTTTGGCAGTAATGGGAAATAATTTTTTTCCTGGTCAATACTGAGACTGGCTGGGTATTGTCATTCTTTCAGCTCCTCTGGACAGCGAAGCAAAAAGGTGTTTTAGGACATCATTTGCCTTTTGCCTTCTGACTTTTTCTCATAAGTGCTGTAACTGATTAAAAGCTGAGCATGAATAGGCCTACTCTTTAATTTAGTCTTACCTTAGTGTAAGATTCATCAATCAGCTTGCAGAGCACAGAGAATTAGTGTTAGTCTATTAATGGAGGAGAGATCAATTCTTTACCTAGCAAAGACCAAAGGCAAGCACCATTTCATGGAAATTTGGTCTATGTTTTCACATGGTAATACTGAAACTTTTCTTGTTCTCTTCAGAACTCCCTTGGCCGCAGGAAGGTTGTACTCCAGCAGTGTTGTGTGATGCGTGTATCTCTGCAGCGTTGGCTGACGAGGGGAATACAAGCTTCTGTGTATGGATTTTGGTCATGCACTGCTGGTGTGCTGAGAGAACTCAAATCCCACAAAGGAAAGTCTCCTGGGGTACCAACAGTGACTTCCACTGGTTTGCTCTCCCCGCCCCCCACCCCCATTTGGGTAAATCTAGTTCCTGAAACTATCTGCAATAGGACAACCTCGTTCAGTATCAATCTCTTCTATGCACTGAAAACTTTTGATACTTAAAGTTTCTGTTTCCCAACAGAATAAGCTTATAACCTTATAACTTTAATAACAGTCTCTTAAGACTTGGCCTCACTTCTTTGGTGTTTTGTTTTCCCACACAAGGAAGGAAAGTCTTCTGTAGTATGTAACACCTGAATCCTGCAAAGTGCCTGGTACAGCAACACCGCTGTCTTTGAAGAGTTCCTTTTGAGCACGTCACGCTGGGGATAATTCTTAGAAAATAGCCTATACTAGTGTCAAGCTGCTCCAACTTTTCCAGTGGTTAAGCCTCATTTTGAAAAGACTATTCCTTACTCAACTTCAGCTTGTTTGGGGTGAACACTTTCTCTTTTGCCATGCTCATGGCACTCCAATTACAGACATAATGAAGTTTTCTGGAAGGAAAATATGAGGACACTACTTCATATAGGTCAAACTTTTCTCTTTGAGAAAACAAGGAGGAACAGTGGCACCATTTGATCAGACAGCTCATAAAGTGAGGGGAACTGTTTCTGGAGTTGAGAGTGAGACAAGGGAGCGGAATATTTTTGGGGTGATTTTTCAGTAATAGCTTTCCATAGATAATGTAAGTACTTGAACGTTAATGAAACTTGATTAGGGCTGTGAGAGAGGAAAAAGAAAATATTTTTAGTAAAACATGCTTACTTGGGTCTCTGCAGTCGGTTACCATGTCTCACGTACGACAGCAAAATCCCCAGGACATGGCGCTGAGGCACTGCTTGAGATAGCCGGTCTCCACACCAGGAATTTTATCTGGGAGGTGCAGGGGGGTGGAAATGTTTTGCTTTGTTTTAAATTAACGCACTTTGCAGCCTGTTTAGCCAAGCTGCATAAAAAGTGCAGAACGGGACCCTGCTGGACTAAATTCACTTGACACTACCCGTGCACACAAGCGATTAGAATATATAGCCCTGGGACAGGGTTTTGTTTCTTGGGTCAGGATTCTGAGACAAAGTGTTGGTTTATATACACTGATGCCTACTGTAACCTGTTCATCCATTGCTGCACATGAACGTTTCACAGGAGTTTATATACTCTCTTTTAACAAAGACAAAAGGTACTTCCGTTGTAAAATTCATTGGGCAGAACTAGAGGTCCTCCTAGGCTTGAGAAAAAGGATGAGATCAGATTCATTAAGGGAGAGTTTGTTTCCAGAGTTCCTGGATTCAATATTTATAGGTCTTTGTATTGATGGATAAAGTTGGACTCTTTTTTTTTTTTCTGCCTAGAGATGTTGACACTAAACAAAAGCAGTATTCTGCTATAGGGGTGCATTTCATGTAGGTGCTATAACATTGTTTTATCTTTGAATTATCTATGAGAATAAGGATTATTCTGAGAAGCAAGCTTTGGCTTATTTCAGAACGTAATGCCAAATTGTACCTTCCCTGCTGGGCACTTGAAGCCTCCATGTGCTCACAGATTGCTGCTGAAAAATGAGTTCTGAAACTCTTGTCTGGGGACAAAGACAGTTTTTGGGAGTTTAACTGAAAGATCAGCTTTTTCAATTCATTAAATAATTAGATTTGGGTAAAATGAGCTTGCACCTCTTTCACTTCGTTTTCAACTGTTTAAAGTGTGATTTGCTTTTAACAAGGAGTCCCTTTGAATCATAGACGAATTGCTAATGTGATGCTTCAGTGCTGTTTCATGTCAGATTAGAAAGAATAGAAAGTTCTGGCTAAATAAATGAAGTGGATAAAGGAGAGGCAGCATGTGTAGATGAAATAACTCAGTACCTTAAACAGCATGTCTATTTTAGATCTCCTGAAGGTATCATACCTTACGAGCAGGTATACTTCGTCTTGGAGACCCCATGTCAAGTGGATAATTCTGACTGCATATGGAGAAAGCTATCCACCTATGCTCCTGTGTGCATGACGGACCAGGGTAGATTTAGATGTTCTTTTCTTGTCATCTGTGGTCAATAACCCTTAAATAGTACTTCTGCTCTGACATGTGTTATTGCCTCAAAGCAGCACCAAAAATGATTGCACAGGCTCTGTGCAAAACCCCAAAGACTAATCTTCCCCTGAGTGACCTTTCAAACTTCGGGTGTAGTCAGACAAGCCAGCTGAAAGGTTCTTGGCTGGCAATATGTCCCCATGCAATCTCCTATGGATTCAGTTGCTCAAAGGATAGAAGTATGGGAGGAAGCTGACATGAGTGAGTACTTGAGAGTGTTTGACAGGAGTGAATTGCCTTAAAAGCAGCTGGCAATAGAATGAACGGTTATATTTTCTGAAGAAGACAGAATTACAGTATTTGTTGCTGCACAAATAAGCTTTTTCCTTGCTTGTAGACTTGTGATATCCAGGTTTGTGTTCTGGAGAAAATGATTGGTGAAAAAACCCACATAAAATATGTATTTATATTTAATTACCTTATTAAAAACTTCAGCTGTGGAAGTTTAACTTCTTGGTGTTAGCCAGATGCATCTGCACGTGGTTGCTTATTAAATCATCAAATGGCCTTATAGCTCTTATTTCACCAAAAAACATCTGCAACATAAGCGCAGGATTGGAAGAATGCTGAATTACTTGATTGTTGCGTGTAGGATTTCTTTATTGATTCAAATGTGTGGAAGTAATAGAAATATCTTCAGCCATTTGACATCTCTGAAATTACTGATTGATAGCTCCCCGTATCAAATACAATATTTCATAGTTTCAAATAACTTGTGCTTCCTTCCCACCTTCCCACCATCCACCATCCAGAATCCCCCATCCACCATCCCACAATACACCATCCACCATCGACAATGAACTTCCCACAACCCACCATCCACCATGCACCATCCCGCAATACAACATCCACCATACACCGTCCACGATCCCACTTTCCACCATCCACCTTCCCAACATCCACCATCCCACCATCAACCATCACTCTTCCACCACACACCATCCCACATTCTTACATCCACCATCCAACAATCACCATCACACAATCCACCATCCATCTCCCCACCATCCACCATCCAACTTCCCACCATACACCATTCCCATGTGACACCCATATATAAGAAGGGTTAGAAGGATGATCCGGGAAATTACAGGCCTGTCAGCTTGACTTCAGTGCCCGGGAAGCTGATGGAGCACCTCATCCAGAGTACCATCACACAACACGTGCAGGACAACCAGATGATCAGGCCCAGTCAGCATGGGTTTATGAAAGGCAGGTCCTGCTTGACAAACCTGATCTCCTTCTACGACAGGGAGACCTGCTTATTGGATGAGGAGGTTAGTGCCAATCTCAAGAGGAACGCAACATTCGTGACTCCCAGGCAAGACAGCTACTACACAAGTACCTAAACAAGGAAGTTATAGAAGTAGATGCATTTGAAATGATTGTTCTTACAATTTGCTAACCTGTTCCACACATAACATTTACAAGATAACATTGTTTGAAGTTTGGCAGAAACTAGTTTTAAAAGTATTATTTGACTTACTCTAAGGAGATGCATGCAATGTCTTACTCCACAGGGAAATGTGTACATTACTTCTATCCCGTATTACTTATTTTGGTTTGGGTTTTAGGATAGCATTGGAAAGGACAAAAAAATATTAACACGGGAGGCAAAAGTACCTAGAAAAAAGGAATCCAATCAGATAAAAACCGTTATCTCCTTCCAGTATTAATGAGACCTGGGCAAATGCTTCCAGTAGACAGCAGAATGCCTCGGGGTCAGATTGCAAAAATGAAACACTATAGCTTGAAATGGTCGGTGAGCCCATTGAAGCTGACTCTGATTAACTGCAATCTGCAAATTACTTGAGCAAATATTTCCATTCAAGGAATCTTCAAGTTATTGATCATGTGACATTAGAGGCAAAGTCACAGAAGGGGTGAGAGTGAACAACTTGGAACAAGAGACGTTAACAGAGCTTTCACCTGTACCAAATATTTTATAATATGCTATTACATCACAGAAGCACTTTTTAAAAAAAAAATACCTTTGGGAGACCTTGGCTGGTCCGAGGGATCAGAATGTAAGTTTGATATTGACCTTGAGCAGATAAACGTGTACCCTTAAGAGGCTTGAAAGTCCCAAGAAGAGCTGAGTAAACAAGAGTAAGGAACTACCAGACCGGAACTGCCTGACCGCAAGGAAAGGAAGGTTATTGAGGGTGCAACAGAGAAGAGGTCATCCAATCATGAACTGTTAGTCTCTAATTAAACCAATCATATATGGATACATACTCTTAATAAAGTTATAAAAAAGCTTGTTAGAACAATAAAGTAGCCATTTTGCACAATTTGGTGTTTGTCGTGTCCGTCTCAACAGCGACACACCATCAGCCATCCACAATGCACCACCCACCATCCACAACCCACCATCCACCTTCCCACCATCCAATATCCACCATGCACCATAAACCATACACCATCCACTATACACCATGCACGATCCTCCATCCCACCATCCAACACCCACCATCCATCTTCCCACCAACAACCATCCCACAATACTGTCTACCACCCACCATCCACCTTCCCACATTACATCATCCACCATCTACAATGCAACTTCCCACCACCCACCATCCACCATGCACCATCACGCAATACAGCTTCCACCATACATCTTACACCAACCCACCATCCACCATTTACCTTCTGACCATCCACGACCCAATATCCCACAATACACCATCCACCATCACACAATACAAGATCCACCAGCCACCTTCCCACCATCCACTGTCACCCACCCACCACCCACCATTCCACAGTCTAACATTCACATTCCACCATTCACCATCCCACAATTCACCATACACCGTCCTCCTTCTACCCAAAACACAATACAACATACACCATGCACCATACATCGTCCACCATCCCACAGTCCACCATCCATCATCCACCTTCCCACCGTTCACCGTGCACCATCCACTATCCCAAAATGCACCATCCACCTTCCAACCATCCAACTTTCACCATCCCACAATCCACCATCTACAATACCACAATCCAACCATGGCCATGCACCATCTTTTTCCCACCCTCCACCATACACCATCGCCCAGTCCACCATCCATCATCAACCTACCAACATCCACAATCCACCATCCCGCAATTCTCCATACAACATCCACCATCCACCATCTACCATCAATCATCAAGCATACACCATCCACCATCCCACAATCTACCATCCAACATCTCACCATCAACCATCCTCTATCCACAATCCACCATCAACCATCCCGCAATCCAGCATCAACCATCCATTTTCCCACCGTCAACCATCCCACAATACACCATCCACCATTCAAATTCTTCTTTCCAACCATCCACCCTCCCACCACCTTCCCACCATCCACCATCCGGAATCCCCCATCCACCATCCCACAATACACCATCCACCATCGACAATGAACTTCCCACAACCCACCATCCACCATGCACCATCCCGCAATACAACATCCACCATACACCGTCCATGATCCCACTTTCCACCATCCACCTTCCCAACATCCACCATCCCACCATCAACCATCACTCTTCCACCACACACCATCCCACATTCTTACATCCACCATCCAACAATCACCATCACACAATCCACCATCCATCTCCCCACCATCCACCATCCAACTTCCCACCATACACCATTCCCATGTGACACCCATATATAAGAAGGGTTAGAAGGATGATCCGGGAAATTACAGGCCTGTCAGCTTGACTTCAGTGCCCGGGAAGCTGATGGAGCACCTCATCCAGAGTACCATCACACAACACGTGCAGGACAACCAGATGATCAGGCCCAGTCAGCATGGGTTTATGAAAGGCAGGTCCTGCTTGACAAACCTGATCTCCTTCTACGACAGGGAGACCTGCTTATTGGATGAGGGAAAGGCTGTGGATGTAGTTTACCTGACTTCAGTAAGGCCTTTGACACCGTTTCCCACAGCATTCTCCTGGCAAAACTGGATGCTCACAGCTTGGATGGGCACACATTTTGCTGGGTAAAAAACTGGCTGGATGGCCAGGCCCAAAGAGTTGTGGTGCATGGAGTTAAATCCACTTGGCGGCTGGTCACGAGTGGTGTCCCGCAGGGCTCGGTTTTGGGGCCACTACTGTTTAAGAACTTTATTGGTGATCTAGACGAGGGGATCGAGTGCACCCTCAGTAAGTTTGCAGATGACACCAAGTTGGGTGGGAGTGTTGATCTGCTCAAGGGTAGGGAGGCTCTGCAGAGAGATCTGGACAGGCTGGAGCGATGGGCTAAGGCCAACTGTATGAGCTTCAATAAGGCCAAATGCCGGGTGCTGCACTTGGGTCACAACAACCCCCAGCAACGCTACAGGCTTGGGGAGGAGTGGCTGGAGAGCTGCCAGTCAGAGAGGGACCTGGGGGTGTTGATTGACAGCCGGATAAACATGAGCCAGCAGTGTGCCCAGGTGGCCAAGAAGGCCAATGGTATCCTGGCTTGTATCAGAAATAGCGTGGCCAGCAGGGCCAGGGAAGTGATCTTGCCCCTGTACTTGGCACTGGTAAGGCCGCACCTCGATTACTGTGTTCAGTTTTGGGCCCCTCACTACAAAAAGGACATTGAATTATTCGAGTATGTCCAGAGAAGGGCAACGAAGCTGGTGAAGGGTCTGGAGCACATGTCGTACGAGAAGCGGCTGAGGGAACTGGGGTTGTTTAGTTTGGAGAAGAGGAGGCTGAGGGGAGACCTCATCGCCCTCTACAACTACCTGAAAGGAGGGTGCAGAGAGCTGGGGATGAGCCTCTTTAACCAAGTAATAAGTGATAGGACAAGAGGTAATGGCCTCAAGTTGCACCAGGGAAGGTTTAGACTAGATATTAGGAAGTATTTACAGAACGGGTAGTTAGGCGTTGGAATGGGCTGCCCAGGGAGGTGGTGGAGTCCCCATCCCTGGAGGTGTTCAAGAGGCGGGTCGACATAGCACTTAGGGATATGGTGTAGTTGGGATCTGTCAGTGCTAGGTTAACGGTTGGACTAGATGATCTTCAAGGTCCTTTCCAACCTAGATGAATCTGTGATTCTGTAAGTACTCTGAGTGATGTCAGTGAAGGATCTCCTCGCAAAATATAAAACAAGCTATGCACATCATCATTAGTTAGGCCCAACAACAGCTGTATCCAATTTATGGCTCCCAACAGTTTTTGTAAATCATTTAAAGTCTTAACATCAGTTTTAAGTTTAACCTGTTGCAGGACAATGGTCTGTTCACAAATTCTCCACCCCAGGTACAGCCACAGTGATGATATCTGTACCTTTTCAGGCGCTATTTGCAACCCCACTTGAGATACTGAGTCTTTGGTTAAAGCAAGAGCCTTTTCCATGATCTCCTGTGTTTCTGCTGCTATAAGGATGTCATCCATATAATGATATATAGCAGCCTGGGGGACTGTGGCATCGCTGGAGAACAACGGACATGTTGTGAGTGGTCCAGACCAAGGGGCCTCACTGTAACAGCAAGCTGCAGCTGTGTTCAAGGACAAAAACAAGGCCGAGACGTCCTGAGAAACTACATTCCTGCCCAAGAGATAAAGATGTTGGAATGTGGAAAACAGAGGGTCTACCTGGGGGGAGAGCAGCGCGTGGACACCACACTGGGACCAATCATAGAGGGCAGAAAGGCACGTGAACAAGTAGCTTTAGCCTATTAGCAATAAGATAGCGGCGCGTGAAGCTTGTGATAGAGTATAAATTGCTGTGTAGCCTTTAATAAAGTGACATCAACTTGATCAAATTGGTCATCTAAGTTGTGTCCGAGACTTCCGCGTCAGCAACTGGCGCCCGAACAGGGACCCGAGGGAGCCTCATTGAAGATACGCGGGACTCAAGCCCTGGGGAATTGGGACCCTCCCGTTGGTGCTCGCCCGAGCAAGAGAAGACGGTCCGGAGGGGGCGGAAGCAGCCGTAGCAGGTGCTGCCCCGGCACCTGGGAAGACACGCGCGCAATCGTCGGGAATCTCGCCCTGATCAGGTGAGCGGCTGGGGAGGAGATGGGGTCCACGCTGGGTAAAGAAGAAGCAGCAGTGGTTAAGCTCCTCCAACATATACTCTCTAAGAGAGGATTATCTTATCAGGGGAACCTGAGGAGGGTGCTGTTGTGGGCTCGGCAGCGCGGACTAATCCCCTCAGTGACCGCAGCCTTTGAACCTGCTACTTGGAAAAAGATCATTGCGGCGCTGTGGGATGACATTAGCTCAGGCTCTAAAGACAGTAGGAAACTCTCCACTGTGTGGAGATTGGTCCTAGACACTCTGAAAGAACTGAAAGCGGAACTGCAGACCCCCGCCTCTGCTTTCACTGCCCGGTCAGCAGAGGCAGAACGCGCTGGCTCTCAGGATTCCGTCACTGCTGGGACGTTTGTGGGATCCCTGTTCCCCAAGGCGGCTCCTAAAAGGAGGGACGGGGACGCTTCACGCGCAGCACCTGTGCGGCAGGAAAATCAAGAGCAAAAATCAACAGATTTACTCCAGATCGACTCCCCCTCCCCTCAAGCCCAAAAGATCAATCACCGGAGCGCACGGCCCCGCCCCTCTCCCGCCACCCCCCGCCCGACCCCCCCGCCGCCGCCGCCACCTCGCCAGAGGACGGCGCTGACCCAGCCCTGCCCCCGCCCTCGCCCCCGATACCCCGGTGCAGAAACAATCTCGTTATGATTTACAAGATCAGCACTTGCAAGAACTCATGAGAAAATTAGAGCAATTTGAAATCCGAATGCAGCAAGCGGCTCAGCCCACCCCTACAGCACCGCCACCTCCCCCTCTTCCTATTAACCCCTTCCTCCGCGACACGGGTGGGGAGGGGGATGGTCAGAGGGAAATGGTGGCTATCGGGTCGCTGCCATCGTCGGCCCACATGGGAGGGGGGCCACTGGCTCAAATGGGAGGGGGGGCACTGGCTCAAATGGGAGGGGGGGCACTGGAACGCGCGAGTGGTAATGATAATCCAGCAAGCCGATGGCTGGGAGTTATTCGGGATTCTATAATAGAGGGGCAGTTTAACGAACTTGGCCCAATGACGTTCCCGGTAACAGTAACCCCACAAGGCAAGGAGTGGGAAGCCTTAGATTGGAAAGTGATTAAGGAGGCAAAATTAGCTGTAACACAATATGGGCTGAAATCACCATATACAAATTCAGTAATTCCGCATATCTTTACAGCACATTTATTAACTCCGTTTGATGTGCGCATGATTGTACAAATCTTACTAACAGCTTCCCAACAATTGCAATTTTTCCAACGTTGGCAAGTGGCCTGTGACGCTGCCGCAGCCACACCCCATCAGCAAGGAGATCCTCTGTATGAGGTGCAAGCTCAAACGCTGACAGGTGCAGGCCCTTTTGCTAGCTCCAACTGGGAAGTCGGATTTCAACCAGAAGCATTACCGTTAACCGAAGAATTGGCCTTAAAAACAATGAAAAAGCAGCGCCAGCATTTACAGGAATAAGACAGGGGCCCACGGAGCCCTATCCAAAATTTATTGCCTGACTACATGCCGCTATTGATGTTAATCCTGAGTTACATGATGATGCTTGGGGGGCTTGGGACTTTCTTAGTTTTATCACTATCATTACTTATGATGGTGCTGATGGGAGGGCTGAAAGAGTCTTCAGTCTTAACCGCCTGTGGCCGAGACAGGCACTGCGCTCTCGCCCCCGCCCCCCCCCCCCCGCCAAAAGCAGCAGTTTTTACAGAAGCTGCTGACACTGGCATGCAGCGCCCCACATAATCAATAAGCAATGGCTTTATATATTCTTAACAGTGTTTTGATGTTTGCAGCGTTTATCATTTTATGTTGTGTGAGTAATAAGTGTAAGAGGCCTCTTTGTGTGATTGCTTTGCGTGTGCGAGATGCAGCCCAGCGGCAGCTGCGGACTGCAGACTTCTTTGACAGAGTGCCATAGTACCCGCTGGGTCATCGGTGCTGCCTGTTTGTTTGGGCTCAGTGTTTGAAGTGTCATAGCTGAAATAACTCCTCTAGCAGGAGGCAGTAATTCTGTATTAATTGTTGTCTTGAATTCAGGTGCATACTCTGTGGGGAGAGTGCACCTTTGTACCATCTATCTGAGAAGGGTATTGTCATAAAAATCATCAACAACCTTACAGGGGTTGTTCGTTTTACCAGAGGTCATAGACGCATGTTCAGTAACAAAAGGGTCAAAAATTACTCAGCTTGTTATTTTACTACAGCTCCTCCTAATAGTATGCCGAGAGGCTGGGGTGACTCAGGATTTGGATCAGCAAGTACTCCCGAAGTATTTTCAGCTCAGACAGGAAGACAAAGTCGACCTCTGATAAAATGTAACCTCACTAAAGCAGAAGAATCTGTTGCACTGACAGGCATTTTATATTCTGGTGTGGATGTGACTGTAATATCTGCGAGCAGATTGGCCGTTAGCTCGGGTAACTCGAGTGCTTTTCGGGGTTGGTGGTCATGTTGTAACGTTTCAAAGCAGAGATCTCATCCATGTAAGGGGCCCAGAAAACTGGGTAGCAAATATTCATCCATTTATATTGGAAACACCTATTACATCATGGGGTCGTGACTGTATGGCTCCATGGGGAACTCAAATTGCATGAAATTTGTCTTAAGGGCCACTGCAGCACAACCCACCCCTAAACCCACCCTGAAACTAACCTGGAAAACAGAATCATCTGTGTGGGTGAGTCAGTGGCCCTTGCCAATGGAAAAGTTGTTCCACCTGAATGATTTAATTCATGAACAGTTAAGTGCAGGACATATCGTACCTACCACCAGTCCTTGGAACCCCCTGGTGTTTGTTATTTTAAAGAAAAGTGGTAAATGGTGACTTTTACATGATCTCCAACACATTGATTCCCCTAAACTGGCATCTTGTAATAAATGATCTGAAAGATTGATTTTTTCTCCATTCCCTTGCATCTGGATGATGCATCTAAATTTCCCTTTTTTGTTCCCAGTATTAATGTTAGTGAACCTGCAACACGGTACCACTGGGTTGTTTTACCATAAGGCATAAAGAATACTGCCACAATGCAGGTCTCCCAGGCTGTTATATATCATTATATGGGTGACATCCTTATAGCAGCAGAAACACAGGAGATCATGGAAAAGGCTCTTGCTTTAACCAAAGACTCAGTATCTCAAGTGGGGTTGCAAATAGTGCCTGAAAAGGTACAGATATCATCACCGTGACAGTACCTGGGGTGGAGAATTTGTGGACAGACCATTGTCCCGCAACAGGTTAAACTTAAAACTGATGTTAAGACTTTAAATGATTTACAAAAACTGTTGGGAGCCATAAATTGGATACAGCTGTTGTTGGGCCTAACTAATGATGATGTGCATAGCTTGCTTTATATTTTGAGAAGAGATCCTTCACTGACATCACCCAGAGTACTTACAGAGAAAGCAAAAACAAGATCTCCACCGTGCAGCTAATGCCATCTCAGAAACACGGTAAGCACGGCTTTCACATGCAATTTTTCCACCAAAATGCCAGGGCAATACAAAACCAGTTTTCTTTATCAAGGCATCAGGCTGAAGACATCATTGCGACTTGCCCTGAATGCCAGAAGGACTCCCTCTCTTCAACAGCCAGTGGTGTCAACCCTCGGGGACTCACTCCTCAGAATTATGGCAATCTGACATCACTCCCTTTGCTGCATTTGGATCGTTAAAATAGGTGCCGTCAATATTGCAGCACTTCTCATCACAGATATCAGATCAACAAGAAATCCAGGGCAAGGCTCAAGTCCTGGAAAGTGTAACTGGGAAGGACCATATCCTTTAATAACCTGGGGAAGAGGTTATGCTTGTGTTTTCACAGGTTACAGTCCCGGTGGTTACCAGCAAGCTGTGCGCAACTACACCTGAGGCGTGAGAGGCAGCTTTTGGTGGACACTCAGGAGCCAGCTGTGTGTGCTGTGGATGCCCCTGTGTCGACAGTTTGTGGTCTCTTCAACTGATCATTTAAGCAGAATGTATGGGTAATGCTTGCTGCTGCAATAGGACAAAATACACTATCTCTGTCCTTAATCACACTGCAGTTGCCAACTCTTTTAAGAGAAAATGCTAACAGTAATTGCAACTCCTTGATGAAATTTATAGGCTTACTAGTCACTAGTGAAAGATGTAGCTTAGACAGAATGTAGCTATTAATAAGGATGAAATGCTGTAAGAATGTGTGTATTTGACTTTCTTTCTTTAGCAATATTAAGAATTAGGAACTTAAGTGTTTAACCTTATTAGAAACTCCCTTGGTTTTCCCCCTTGAGTGGTGGCCAGGCTCTGGGTGGAACCCAACAGGAGGATGAAATCAGATATTTCCGCTCAAAGAAAATTGCCAGTTATTTTGGCCTGTTGATTTGGATATATGAGGCTGGACCTGCTTGCAGCGACTTTGGATGCCTCACCTACAGATGGACGCATCGCGTAGGATTTCTGGTTTGTGAGGAAGGGCACTCTAAATTCTCGATGCATCCAGGGTTCCCCAGCAATTGCGGATCTGAATGTTAGCACCCCATTAAGCAAGCGTGTTATTTCGTATTTTCCTTACTGTTTATTTTTGTAGTATTTAGTCATATCCCTTAGTTATGGGTACTGAAATTAGCCTACTCTTTTTTACCTAATAACTGTAACTGCTGTATTGTCTCTAGCATTCTGTGAAGCTGTTTTAAGTATGCTGTGTTTTTTTGAAGTTTGCCTAACCCTTAATTGATAAAGTCTCGAAATAAGTCTTGCAGGTGCTGCTGCAAAACAAAGAAAGGGGAGTTGTGGGAGGCATTGGCCTGTCAGCCTTACACAGCCTCTAAGCAATAGCTAGGGTTGATGAAGAACAGGCCTTGGAAGATAGATAAGAAACTGCTGAGATGTGTCAAGGTAGCAGGCAAAACCAGCGGACAGCTGCAACACTGAACTGTGAAAAAGTACTAAGCTGTGAGAAGTTACCATTGTGGTAGGGCAGAATGCGCCAGAGAATATGGGAAATTAGTTCAATTGATCCGTGAAACTGATAACGGACCAGCCTATACCTCTCAAAAATTTGCTCTTTTTTGTCAACTCTGGGGTATACGTCACATCACAGGTATACCACATTCCCCCACGGGGCAAGCCATAGTGGAGAGAGCGCATCAAACTTTAAAAGTGCTTTTGCAAAAACAAAATGGGGGAGAGGTCTTGGCTGCTGCAGAACCATTTGCAAAAGCGGTGTATGTGTTAAAGTACTTACGGCTCACAGGTGATAGGGAGGAACCACCAGTAGTAATACATAGCATGGATCTGAAATCTGATATAAGCCGGTGTGGAGATGGTGCTTTTGCTCAGTACAAAGATGTTACTATAGGAGAGTGGAAAGGACCTGTGGAACTAAAAATGACGGGTCAAGGCTATGCCTGCGTTATTACCGATACTGGCACTAGATGGGTTCCGAGTCGATGGGTGCGACCCTGGAAAAAGGAAGTTAAGAAAGATGAAACAGAAACCGAATGAGATATTAACTTGGAGCGAGGGTTATGTTTGTGTTTTCACAGATGCCAGCTCTCGCTGGGTTCCTGCTCGGTGTTTGGCCTGTGTTGGAACCTGTCTCAGGGTGAAGGATGGGTGGTCTCACAACCAAACGCCACCGGAAGCCCTGAAAATCCGTTCTCTACGTGCTTGGTAGAAATACCTGTGGATACATGGCCGAATCCACTGCAGTTTTGGCTTAGCAAACAAACTAATGCTACTTCTTTGGCTTTAAGTGGTCTTTTAACTGATGCTGATAGTGTCAGACATGCTACGTTATAAAATAGAGCTGTGATTGACTTTTGCTTCTAGCGCAAGGACATGGTTGTGCTGAATCTGAAGGAATGTGTTGTATGAATCTATCTGATCATTCAGAATCTATTTTTAAAAGCATTCAGCAATTGAAGGATGGACTCAAACGCTTAACAGAAGATGATGGCTTGGACTGGCTGACAAGGATGTTTAAAGGTTGGGGATTATCTGGTTGATTGATAACATGAGTCAAAACTGTCGGAGTAGTCCTTTTGATTGTAGTGACTGTGCTCTTAATGCTGCCTTGCCTTATAGGCCTTCTGCAAAGGGGCTTGCAGAGGACTGTCGGTGCAATGTTTTTAGCACAGGACCACAGAGGGGTCTGGATTGCTCAAAAACAAAAAGGGGGATTTGTGGCATCGCTGGAGAACAACGGACATGTTGTGAGCGATCCAGACCAAGGGGCCTCACTGTAACAGCAAGCTGCAGCTGTGTTCAAGGACATAAACAAGGCCGAGATGGCCTGAGAAACTACATTCCTGCCCAAGAGATAAAGATGTTGGAATGTCGAAAACAGGGGGTCTACCTGGGGGGAGAGCAGTGCGTGGACGCCACACCGGGACCAATCATAGGGGGCAAAAGGGCGCGTGAACAAGTAGCTTTAGCCTATTAGCAATAAGATAGCGGCGCGTGAAGCTTGTGATAGAGTATAAATTGCTGTGTAGCCTTTAATAAAGTGACATCAGCTTGATCAAATTGGTCATCTAAGTTGTGTCCGAGACTTCCGCATCGGCAACCATCCACGTTCCCACCATACACCATCAACCATCCTCCTTCCAACTTCCACCACCCCCCATCCTCCAAACACCTTCACACCATCCACCATCCCACTGCCCACCATCCACAGTCAGTCATCAACCTGCTCATTATTCACAATCCACCATCCCACTTTCTTCCATCCACCACCCACCATCCAACCATCCACCATCCCACAATCCACAATTTATCATCCACCTTCCCACAATTCACCATCCACCATCATCCAACCACCTTCACACCTTCCACCATTCCCCATCCCAAAATACACCATCCACAATCCACCATCCTTTTTCCCTGAATCGAACATCCACCATCCACATTCTCACAATCCACCATCCACCAACAACTTTCACACCATCCACCATCCCAAAATCCACAATCCACCATGCAACATCCCACCTTCCACCATTCACCATCCACAATCCACCATCAACCATCCTACGATCCAACATCCACCATTCATCTTCCCACAATCAACCATACCACAGTCCAACATCCACCATCCACCTTCCCAACCTCAACCATCCCACAATCCACCATCCACCACCCAACCTCCTACCATCCACCTTCCCACAATCCACCATCTGCCATCACGCAATCCACAATTGAACATCCAGCTTCCAACATCCACCATCCAGCATACCACAATCCACCATCCACCACCCACCAACAACCTTCAGACTATCCACCATCCACCTTCCCACAATCAACCATCCACCATCCTCCAACCACCTTTACACCATCCACCATCCACCGTCTCAAAATCCAGCATCCACCATCCAACTTCCCAACATCCACCATTGAACATACACCATCTCACAATAGATCACCATCCTTCTTCCAACGACACCACATCCCCCATCCACCTTCCCACCATCCACCATCCACCCTCCAACCATCCACCATCCACGGTCCTACAATCCAACATTCACCATCAACCATTCCACAATCCACCCTCCACCATCCACCATCTGTCACGGTCCACTCGTTGGACTCGTGATGGTTCGTTTGCTACGATCTCGAAAGTGCAAAATTAAGGTGACCAACACCAAAGGGGATAGCAGTAATCAAACAGTGAAACTTTATTGTGTTGCCTGTGAAGCGGCACGTGATAGTTTGAGATGGGTGAAAGAAAGGAGAAAAGTAAAGTTAAGGTTAGAGAGAGGGGAGAGAGAGGTTATAGCTACCACCGCTGATCTCACGATGTCCTAACGGTCCCGGGTCCAGCTGAGGCTGCATCGTCGATCGTCGTGGTCCTTGGTGGGGAAGCTTCTCATTTTCTTTGTCCAGAAGTCATCTTTTATGCTCAGGAACACACCTTGCTCCACCTCTGCCTCAGGGGTCTCCGCCCTTCTCGAGTGAGGCTACCACGCATGCACGGGGAGGAGTGTCTGAGGCGTGGTCAGTCTTGGAGGTGGGTAACCTTCAACCAGGTGTTGTGTTCTGGTATTATAATGAAACAAAGTTAGTCTAAGGTTCATGATTTCTTCATCGATGTTATGGCAACAGTCGCGATCCATCTTTTTTGACAATGGCTGTGCAATTAACTCTAACAGCTCCGGCTAGGCCCAGGTACCGAACAATAGCACAACACTCTTTGTATTACACGGCTCAGGCACCAAAGAACAGCACGGCACTGCCTGCACCACACGGGTCAGTGCTCAGGAGAACAGCACAACACTAGCTGTGCCACACAGTTCTGCATTCAGGAGACTTTGCAGCACATTCCACTCCAGAGATCGACAAATGTGTTCCAAAAAGGTCGTTGTCGGGTCCCTCAATGTCCATGTCCCTGATGACAATGTTGAGACAATGCTGATCTTCTGACCGACTCTTACACATGGCCACCACTGACATGATGCCCTCTGTGACATGGCCTCCACAGTGACATGGCCACCACTACACCTGCTGTCCACTGTGACCTAGCACCCACAGTGACATGGTCACCATTGACGCGCTGCCCGCTGTGACATGGCCCCCATAGTGACATGGCCACCACTGACCTGCTGACCACTGTGACATGGCCCCAATAGCGACATGGCCAGCACTGACCTGCTACCCACTGTGACATGACCCCCACCGTGACATGGCCACAACTGACACGCTGCCCACTGTGACATGGCCCCCACAGTAACATGGCCTCCACTGACCTGCTGCCCACTGTGACATGGGCCCCACAGTAACATGGCCTCCACTGACCTGCTGCCCACTGTGACATGGCCCCACAGTGACATGGCCACCACTGACCTGCTGCCCACTGTGACATAGCCCCCACAGTGACATGGCAACCAGTGGCCTGTTGCTCACTATGACATGGCCACCACTGAACTGCTGCACACTGTGACATGACCTCACAGTGACATGGCCACCACTGACCTGCTCCGCACTGTGACATGTCCCATACAGTAACATGATCACCACTAACATGCTGCCCACTGTGACATTGCCCCACAGTGACGTGGCCACCACTGACCTGCTGCCCACTGTGACTGGCCACCACAGTGACATGGCCACAACTGACCTACTGCCCACTGTGACATGGACCCCACAGTTACATGGCCACCACTGACCTGCTTCCCACTGTGACATAGCCCCCATAGTGACATGGCCACCACTGACCTGCTACCCACTGTGACATAGGCCCCATAGTGACATGGCCACCACTGACCTGCTGCCCACTGTGACATGGCCCCCACAGTGACATGGCCAGCACTGACCTGCTGCCCAGTGTGACATAGCCTCCACAGTGACATGGCCACCAGTGGCTTGTTGCTCACTGTGACATGGCCACTACTGCACCGCTGCCCTCTCTGATATATCACCCACAGTGACATGGCCACCACTGACACGCTGCTCTCTGTGACATGTCCCAAACAGTAACATGATCACCACTGACCCGCTGCCGACTGTGTCATGTCCCCACAGGGACGTGGCCACAACTGACACGCTGCCCACTTTGACATGGCCCCCATAGTGACATGGCCACCACTGATCCGCTGCCCACTGTGACATAGCCCCACAGTGACATGGCCACCACTGACCTGCTACGCACTGTGACATAGCCCCCATAGTGACATGGCCACCACTGACCTGCTGCACACTGTGACATGGCCCCCATAGAGACTTGGCCACAACTGACCTGCTGCCCACTGTGACATAGCCCCCACAGTGACATGGCAACCAGTGGCCTGTTGCTCACCTTGACATGGCCACCACTGACCTGCTGCACACTGTGACATGACCTCACAGTGACATGGACACAATTGACATGCTGTCCACTGTGACATGGCCCCCATAGTGACATGGCCAGCACTGTCCTGCTGCCCACTGTGACATAGCACCCACAGTGACATGGCAACCAGTGGCCTTTTGCTCACTGTGACATGGCCACCACTGACCTGCTGCACACTGTGACATGACCTCACAGTGACATGGCCACAACTGACACGCTGCCCACTGTGACATGGCCCCCACAGTGACATCGCCAGCACTAACCTGCTGCCCACTGTAAAATAGCCCCCACAGTGACATGGCCACCAGTGGCTTGTTGCTCACTGTGACATGGCCACCACTGACCTGTTGCCCACAGTATCATGGCCCCCACAGTGACATGGCCACCAGTGACCTGCTATCTACTGTGACATAGCCCTCACAGTGACATGGCCACCAGTGGTCTGTTGCTCACTGTCACATGGCCACAACTGACCTGCTGCACACTGTGACATGACCTCACAGTGACATGGCCACCACTGAACCGCTGCCCACTGTGATGTAGCACCCACAGTGACATGGCCACTACTGACCTGCTCCAAAATGTGACATGTCTCAAACAGTAATATGATCACCACTGACATGCTGCCCACTGTGACATGGCCCCACAGTGACATGGCCACCACTGACCTGCTGACCACTGTGACATGGCACCCACAGTGACATGGCCACCACTGACCTGCTGCCCACTGTGACATGGGCCCCACAGTGACATACCACCACTGACCTGCTGCCGACTTTGACATGTCCCCCATAGTGACATGGCCACACTGACCCACTGCCCACTGTGACATAGCCCCACAGTAATATGACCACCAGTGGCATGCTGCCCAATGTGACATGGCCACAACTGACTTGCTGCTCACTGTGAAAGGACCTCACAGTGACATGGCCACATCTGACACGCTGACCACTGAGACATGGCCCCAACAGTGACATGGCCACCACTGACCTGCTGCCCACTGTGACATGGCCCCAGAGTGACATGGCCACCAGTGACCTGCTATCCACTGTGACATAGCCCCCACAGTGTTATGGCCACCAGTGGCCTGTTGCTCACTGTGACATGGCCACAACTGATCTGCTACCCACTGTGACATGACCTCAGAGTGACATGGCCACCACTCTACCGCTGCCCACTGTGATGTAGAACCCACAGTGACATGGCCACCACTGACCTGCTCCCCACTGTGACATGTCCCAAACAGTAACATGATCACCACTGACCTGCTGCCCACTGTGACATGGCCCCCATAGTGACATGGCCACTACTGACCCGCTGACCACTGTGACATGGCCCCCACAGTGACATGGCCACCACTGACCTGCTGCCCAATGTGACATGGCCCCCAACGTGACATGGCCACCACTGACCTGCTGCCCATTGTGACATGTCCTTCACAGTGATATGGCCACAACTGACCTGCTGCCCACTGTGACATGGTCCCCATAGAGACTTGGCCACAACTCACCTGTTGCCCACTGTGACATAGCCCCCACAGTGACGTGGCAACCAGTGGCCTGTTGCTCACTGTGACATGGCCACCACTGACCTGCTGCACACTGTGACATGACCTCACAGTGACATGGTCACAACTGACACGCTGCCCACTGTGACATGACCCCCACAGTGACATTGCCAGCACTGACGTGCTGCCCACTGTGACAGAGCCCCCACAGTGACATGGCCACAAGTGGCTTGTTGCTTACTGCGACATGGCCACCACTGACTCGCTGCAGACTGTGATGTAGCACCCACAGTGACATGGCCACCACTGACCCGCTGACCACTGTGATATATCACCCAGAGTGACATGGCCACCACTGACCCGCTGCCCACTGTGTCATGTCCCATCAGTGACGTGGCCACCACTGAACTGCTGCCCACTGTGACATGGCCCCCACAGTGACATGGCCAAAACTGACACGCTGCCCACTGTGACATGGCCCCACAGTGACATAACCACCACTGACCTGCTGCCCACAGTGACATAGCCCCCACAGTAACATGGCCTCCACTGACCTGCTGCCCACTGTGACATAGCCCCCACAGTGACATGGCAACCAGTGGCCTGTTGCTCACTGTGACATGGCCACCACTGACCTGCTGCTCACTGTGACATGTCCCCACAATGACATTGCAACCAGTGGCCTTTTGCTCACTGTGACATGGCCACCACTGACCTGCTGCACACTGTGACATAACCTCACAGTGACAGGACCACAACTGCCACGTTCCCCACTGTGACATGGCCCCCACTGTGACATGGCCACCACTGACCTGCTGCCCAATGTGATATAGCCCCCATAGTGACATGGCCACCACTGAACTGCTGCCCACTGTGACATGGCCCCCATAGGGACATGGCCAGAACTGAGTTGCTGCCCACTGTGACATGACCTCACAGTGACATGGCCACCTCTGAACCGCTGCCAACTGTGATGTAGCACCCACAGTGACATGGCCACCAGTGACCCGCTCCCCACTGTGACATGTCCCAAACATTAACATGATCACCACTGACATGCTGCCCTCTGTGACATGGCCCCGCAGTGATGTGGCCACTGCTGACCTGCTGCCCAATGTGACATGGCCCCCACAGTGACATGGCCACCACTGACCTGCTCCCCACTGTGACATGGGCCCCACAGTGACATACCACCACTGACCTGCTGCCCACTGTGACATAGCCCCCATAGTGACATGGCCACAACTGACCTGCTGCTCTCTGTGACATGGCCGCAAAGTGACATGGCCACCACTGATCTGCTGCCCACTGTGACATGGCCCCCACAGTGACATGCCCACCACTGACGTGCTGCCCACTGTGTCATGTCCCCACAGTGACGTGGCCACCACTGACCCACTGCCCACTGTGACATAGCCGCACTGTGACATGGCCACCACTGACCTGCTGCCCACTGTGACATGGCCCCACAGTGACATGCCACCACTGACCTGCTTCCCACTGTGACATAGACACCACAGTGACATGGCAACCAGTGGCCTGTTGCTCACTGTGACGTGGCCACCACTGACCTGGTGCACACTGTGACATGACCAGAAGTGACATGGCCACCAGTGACACGCTGCCCACTGTGACATGGCCCCCACAGTGACATGGCCACCACTAACCTGCTGCGCACTTTGACATGGCCCAACAGTGACATGGCCAGCACTGACCTGCTATCCACTGTGACATAGGCCCCACAGTGACATGGCCACAACTGACCTGCTGCTCACTGTGACATGGCCCCAAGTGACATGGCCACCACTGACCCGCTGCCCACTGTGACATGGCCCCCACAGTGACATGGCCACCACTGACCTGCTGCACACTGTGACATGACGTCACATTTGTTATAGACTATCGTGCCAAAATGATGCAAGTTAGGACTAATTAAATTTAAATTGTTTATTTAGCAAGCGGCAATAAGCAAAACAGTGCTGGGCGGCTGGGGAGTCCCTGCTCCACCAACGGCGCGCAATCACTCCCCGAGGGTCCGTCTTTTTTATATCCTCCGCCTTCCGGTATCGGGTCTCTCTGAGAGGTGTACCCTGCGTCTGCGCACTTTACAGCTAGGGGGTCGCTCCATCCGGTTCTTCCTCACGTCACCAGCTCCTCGTATTTCCTGCTTTCCTGAGAGTGGCTCACAAAGCTTTTGTTTATATCTTACAGAATATAAGCACTACCCCTCTTTTTTTTTTCTTCTTGTTCTCCCCTTTGTCCTTCTCCCCTTTCTCCCTCTTTTCAGTCTTTTGCCTAGTAGGAGTCCTTGCTTCAGCATTTCAACTTAGATAAGCACTTACAGTCTGTTAGTCGTTACACAGTGTAATAGTTAAGATTAAGCTTAGGCCTACATAGTTTATGGAATAACATGTCACGAGCTCCCAGTATCTTCTATGGAATTTGATGAACAAACAGTTTACTGTCTATCACAATCCCCCCTTTTTCTTTTTATCATTTTGTTCATCAAATCGTTGCAATTCTTGTTGACTTAATAGGAGAGTTTTTTTCAATCTAAAGTCATCATCTAATTGGTCGTTTTTGGCTTTAATGAGTATTGGACGGGTGACAGATATCAGATATGTTACCCGTTGCATCATTCTCCAAGTTATGACATATAATATTATTGACAAAGTCAAACTGATTAAGATTAATATCAAGAGAACCACAATGGGGTGACACAACTTGTTCAAGATGCCTGTAGCAGTAGGTGACCATCCAAAAAGGGTGTCCCACCAGTTATGTTCTGCATTCTTTTTTGCTCTTTCCAAGACTCGGTGTATTTCTTCCACATTGTGATGAACAGTTATTAAGGTTTTCTGTCCGTTTTCTCTAATTTTCTCTAAAATTCTAATTAAGTCTTTATGTTGAAGTAACTGCCTAACCAAAGTGAGATTCATTCCAATGGGTGTAGGTTGTAAATTATGTATTAATGTATAATTGGATTGCAGGAATTCGTAAGACATGACCGGGGCTAAATAGGAAAAGTCACATCCAATTATCTTTGTGAAATTGCAAACACAGAGATTTGAATAATTTTTTTGTTTCTACTATGATCTTGTCTACGGTTAAGAATTCACAAACCGTCCCCAAACATACACAACCTTTGCCAATATATATAAGTACTGTTTTAGGATTTTCATTGGGATGGACCTCAAAGTGACAAATATTTTGTTCAGTATCTAGACAAATATCTTGTGCCTCAATTGCATTGCCTTCACAAATGAATCCTTGTTGTTCCCGTACAATGCAGGACTCTAGATTGACAGTTTGCCATTTTTCGTTTACCTTTCAGGCCCATGCTCTATGCTCAAAAGGATAGAGTATGGTCCCGTTGTGATTCAGCCCTAATGCAATGATAGGATAAATTTGGTATATGGTGGCATTGTAAATAGTGAGTATAAAGGTAGTAGCTGTGTTTGTGATGGGGTCATAGGTAAAGTTTACCAGGTTCCACCAGGATTGGAGTTCCTTTTCAAAATTAGTAGCACTGTTCCAAATTATTCTCCGAATTTCAGTAGGAAGAATACCTTCTTCACCTTCTCTTATAATTGAGGCAGCTATCGACTGCATCCATATTTGTGCCTGGATGCAGCTGAGAGCTAAAGAGAGGTTATTTTGGAGCACACTGAGTGCATCTGTAATCAATTCATGATCCTTTATATTTACCTTTTCCCCTTTTGGTAATACATTTGACAACAACCACTGGTTAGCCCCCAAAGCCAATAAGGAAGATCGCAAAGGCCTTTGTATATTAGTTAAATCACTAATTGAGGTAGCCAATTTGTTCATTATCACCTCCGAATCAATACTATTTAAAACTCCCAATCCTGTTCCCAAAGCACCGGTTAAGTCTCTCTGCGTTCTTTTTGTGTGAGGAGTTTGTTTTTGCAGCCAGGTTGTCCATCCCTCGTAAGAAGTCTTTAGGAAAGGTGAACATGCTGGCTGAATATTTGAAACATTATTTTGCATCAGCAATTTAACTTGTTTGAGAGACCACGCCGGGTTAAACAGCATTTGTTGTTGACCTGTATTCCTAATTGCATATGGTCCAATTTCAAAAATTCTTGGGCTAAGCACGACTGTTGGTTGTGTTGGAACAGTATGAGTAGTCCGAGTAGTCTCTTTGGGAGCGTGGGTTGTGGTTGTTGTAGTTTCCTCCTGTATATTCAATGGAAATCGGAAAGATATAGCTTGATCTCTTGACCTAGTTCCTCCCAAACAAATTATGGACACCGGTTGGGTTGCAGTAAATGCATACCAACAGACCTCTGACTCACAATGGGTTTGAGCTATTTTAGATTCCGTTTTGTCTCTGATAACGATTTGAGTAAAAGGGGCTGACGGACGGTTTGAATTAAAGGGTGCCGACTTATTATCACATTTACATTGAATACTCTGCAGCCTATCTGTATCTCATCTCCTTTTTTAGCTGTCCAGGTATGGGATGAATTCTCCCATTTATATGTTTGGAGTGTTAGGTTATTGCTTAGTATGGCGGTTGCTAACTCTGTCCCATACAAATCTGCATCCATACTTCCTGTATGTCCATAATAAGCATCTGTCCAAGGCCATATAATTTGATTAGTTAGGGTATGTTCAAAAGGTTGGTGGGATTGGTTAGTCGTTCTAGCCCATCCTGGTAGTGTATTCATTGTGGCTAATACACCTAGCCAGACTATCCAATAGCTCCAATAGAAGACTGGCGGGATTCTATTGATTAGCATATTTTTTCTTAGTCTCTTTTGTATCAGGGTGTCTGGCACTCTCGTCTGACCCTTTTCCCTCAGAGGCCTTTTTTTCTTCAGAGTAGGGCAGTAAAGTTTTCCCCACTTTGGTACGTCTCTGCCTCCTCTGCCTACTCTGTTGCTTAGAGCAGCAGGGTGTTCCATCTTCTTGGCAGCAGCCGTATTCTTCAGGGGTACGTTTGCCTCTATTCCTGGGACACATAGGTTTCCCAGTTTTTATCTTTGACCCCGGGTTCATGATAGGGGACCCAGGAGATGTGCTTTCTACAGATCACCCTTAGGTTCTGAGGGTGTTATTCAGTAGGCCAATTAGGGTGAGTGCACTCTCTTTCAAGATTTATCCTTTTAGTAAATATTTTCTGTCAAATTTTAGAATCTTCAATTATTTTCCTGTTTTTACTCCAATTTTTAGGGCCTGATTAGTTAATCTCCATTCTCGTTAATAACACTAATTACAACTAGACCGGAGATTTATTCCATGTGCATTATGAATCCCCCAGCCTTCTTTACATACATTACACTTTATGCATATAAAAGAAAAACAAATACAAGTTTCAATTGGACAAAAATATCAGGGCCTCACTCATCGAGTCCTTCGTAGGTTCTTATCTCACAATGTGTAGAGAGTTCTTTCAGGTTTTCCGAAGGGTGACTCGTAGATCCCCAGGAGGGCTGGTCACTTTCCAGGCTGGATCCTGTATAGGTCCCTTTACTCGGCTTGCGTGTGTCCACCCCTTCTCAGCAGTCCGAACAGCAGTTTCTGTAGTGATAAGAGCAACATAGGGTCCTTCCCAACGGGAGCTCAAAGAAGATTCTTTCCATGATTTGATTAGTACTTTATCTCCTGGTTGGATTTGATGCATGGCCACATCCAATGGAGGCCTTTGTACTACCATCCCCCGAGCCTGTAGTTGTTTTCTCCTTGCCATTAGCTGTATCAGGTAGGACTTTATCTTTAATTCTTCAAGTTGGGGGTGATCCGGTGGCATTTCTAAATCATAAGGCATCCCATATAGCATTTCAAAGGGAGAAATGCCTACATCAGTTCGGGGCTGAGTTCTGATATTTAACAATGCTAAAGGGAGACACTTTACCCATGACATTTTAGTTTCTAACATTAGTTTGGTAAGTTGTTTTTTTATTTCTCCGTTCATACGTTCAACTTTCCCTGAGCTCTGCGGGTGCCACGGAGTGTGGTACTGCCACTGTGTACCCAGGGCAGCCAAAGTCTCTTTGGCTACTCTGGATACAAAGTGTGGACCCCTATCTGAATCTATTGTTTCTATTGCTCCATACCGAGGTATAATTTCTTCAAGTAGTATCCTTGTTACTGTGTGAGCTGTGGCTCGGGCTGTGGGAAAGGCTTCTACGAATTGAGTTAAATGATCTATAATTACTAATAAGTATTTATACCTCCCCACCTTTGGTAATTCAGTAAAGTCTATTTGTATTCTTGCAAAAGGTCTATGAGCCAATTCTCGCCCCCCATATATTCGTTTTCTTATTTGATGTTTATTTACTTTTTGACAAACGAGACATTCTCCTATCACTCGTTTGGCTATATCACATATCCCAATGCACATGTATTTAGTTGCAAATTGATCCACTAATGCCTGAGTTCCCCAATGAGTGTTTTTATGGAATTGTTGCATTATTTTGGTAGCTATGGGTTTTGGGAGAACTTCTCGGCCATCCGGGAGTTCCCATTTTCCATTAGCTTTCTGTTGAATCCCCATTTGATTTAATTTTGCTTGTTCTTGAACAGTAAAACTTAAAAGTTCATAGGATTTTCCATGAAAAAAGCACCACTTAAACCCTGGTCTTTCACATACACATTCTATGCCATCTACTCCGTATTCTTTCCAGCAACCATAACAGGGGAGGTAATTATCTCCACAATTAACACACCGCTTTCTGTCCTCTATCGGATCATCCAAGTCCAGTGCTGATAGCGCTGCTCTCTTTGCCTCTTGATCAGCAAGGTTATTCCCCCGTACTAAAGGATTTAGCCCCCTCTGGTGTCCTTTTACGTGTACTACCGCAATTTCGCTGGGCCCTCGTATAGCTTGCAAAATTTGTGATATTAATTCCTGATGTACTAGGCCTTTCCCCGAGAATTGATTAAGCCTCTTTCTTCCCATATTTTCCCAAAGGTATGTACTACTCCAAAGGCATATCTAGAATCAGTGTATATAGTTCCCACTTTTCCATTTAGTAATTGTAAAGCCTTTAATACTGCATATAATTCACATGCCTGTGCTGACCAGCTGGGACTCAAGGGTCCTGATTCTATCACCTTAAAAGTTTTTCCATCAATTATGGCATACCCTGATTTTCTTTTCCCTTCTACCACTCGAGAGGATCCATCTACAAATAATTTTTCTCCTTTCCCCAATTCCTCTTCTTCCAAATCTGGTCTTATCTTAGTCTGCTCCTCGATGTTACGGAGGCAATCATGAAAAAGATCTTGACTAGGTTCTCCATACAAAAATTGGGCTGGATTTTGTAACGATGTTGTTTCAAGGGTCAGGTGGGGGGACGTAATGAGGATTGCCTCATATTTTACCAGTCTAGCATCGGTTATCCATTTTTCTGCTTTTTGCTGTAACACACCTCTAATATTATGGGGTGATAGTACCCTTAATTCACTACCAAAAGTTATTTTATGCGCTTCCTCAACTAACAAAGCAGCTGCCACCACAACTTGTAGGCATGTAGGCCATCCCCGACTTACGGGGTCCAGTAATTTTGAGATATATGCTATTGGTTTCTTTTTTCCTGCCCATTCTTGGGCTAATACTCCAAATGCAGTTCCTTCCTCTGTGTTGACAAATAAGAAAAATGGTCTTTTTAGGTCGGGCAAGCTCAGAACAGGAGCATTTACCAATTCAGTTTTTAATTCTTTTAACCGTTGATCATCTTCCTGAGTCCATTTTAATAATCCATTTTTAGTTATTTTGGTGTATAAAAACTTCACCTTTCCACTATACCCTTCGATCCACTGCTTACAATATCCAAATAGCCCTAATAGTTGTCGGACTTGTTTTTTAGTTTTTGGACTTGGTAGGGAAAGTATCCCTTTAACTCTTTCTGGATCTAATTTCTTAGTTCCTTGACTTAATCGATGCCCTAAGTATTTAACTTCCTTTTCAACAAATTGCAATTTGGATTTTGACACCTTCAATTCCTTTAAGCTCAGGAAGTTTAACAATTTGGTACTTTCTTCCCGAACCCTTTCCTCATCCTCCCCTGCTATTAAAAGATCATCTACATACTGGACTAGGGTAAGGGTATCTCCTATCTGGTAATCCTGTAAAATTTGTTCTAAGGCTTGCCCAAACAGGTTTGGGGATTCAGTGAAACCTTGGGGTAGGACTGTCCACCGGAGTTGAGTTTTCCTGTGGGTATCTGGGTCCTCCCACTCAAAAGCAAAATAGTTTCTGCATTCTTCTTTTAAGGGACAGGCCCAGAAAGCGTCCTTCAAGTCTATTACACTGTACCACCGGTCATTCGGGCCTAATTGACTTAAGAGAGTGTGTGGGTTAGCTACTACAGGGAATCTAGTTACAGTCCTTTTGTTAATTTCCCTTAGGTCATGGACTAATCTATACCCACCATCTGCCTTCTTGACAGGTAAAATGGGAGTATTAAAAGGGGACATGCAGGGTTCCAATAATCCCTGCTTTATTAATCTCTGAATTTCTGGTTTTAATCCTTGCCTTCCCTCCAGAGGTATGGGATATTGCTTAATCCTCACCGGTACCTCAGGGTCCCGGATGGTTACCATAAAAGGTTCAACATTCAGTTTTCCCACCGTATCTGGAGTGTACCATACTTCAGGGTTGATTTTAGCCTCATCTTCAACCCGTAAGGGGCATAGTTTGATTTCAAGTTTGTGTTCTGTTACTTCCAAACTAATTCCTAATTCAATCATTAGATCTCTCCCCAGTAGGTTATAATCTGCCTCAGGTACTAACAATAAGGATCCCACCCCCACTTTAGAATCTGTTTCAAGGAGTACATCTTTAATTACCGGTACTCCGAATGGTTCTCCTTTTGCCCCGACTACTTGTACTTTTTCTGATGAAATCTTACATCCTTGGGGCAATGATTGAACAGTAGATCTCTCCGCTCCTGAATCTACTAAAAATTCTACCTCCTGTTGCTGAGGACCTACTTTTAACTTTATCAAGGGCTCAGTTCGTTCTCGGGTCCCCAGCAAATAGAGCCCCTGACACCCCTAATCTTCTTTAAACATTCTCTCATCCATCATTCTCCTTCTGCAGCTCTTCTTTGTGTGACCTTTTCTTCCGCAATAAAAGCAGACAATACCCCCTTTTTCTCTCTCTCTCTCCGGTTCCTTTGATCTATAGCCTGTTCTTTGACCTTCTTGTTTTCTCCCAGCACTGTTCACTCTCTGTCCTTCCCTTATCGCAGCTACCATCATTCTGGTATGTTTCTTTTGAGTCTCGTCCTCCCTTCGGACATAGGCTTTCTGTGCTTCCCTCAGTAATTCATCCAACCCCCGATCCTGCCAATCTTCTATTTTTTCTATCTTCTTTCTAATATCTATCCATGCTTTTGCCACAAATTGTGTCTTTAACAATGCCTGTCCCACTGGGGTATTAGGGTCTAGTCCTGAGTAAAGCTGAAGATTTTTCCTCAGTCTCTCTAACCACTCAGTAGGAGTTTCATCCTTTTTCTGATGTTCACTAAAGGCTTTATTTATATTTTGTCCTCTAGGGACTGATTCTCTTATACCCTGGATTACAATCGTCCTCAGGTCTTGCATATGACCTCTATCGATTTCATTTTGATTATTCCAATTAGGTCGATTTAGAGGCCATTTTACATCTGCTGCCGGACCTTGCTGATGCTGTTGATCCCAAATTCTCATTCCTGCTCTCCTGATCATATCCCTTTCTTCAACAGTGAATAGTATAGCCATTATGGCTTGTATTTCATCCCAGGTATAGATGTTTGGTCCTAAAAACTGATCCACCCGCTCTGCCACACCTAAAGGATCCTCCAATAGATTCCCCATCTCTTTTTTAAATTCTCTGACGTCCCCTGAATTAAGAGGGACAGTCACATATCCCATGCCAGGCTCGGGTCCTCCCATCGCAACCTCCCTTAGGGGGTACAAGCTACTGTCACCCCCCCCCATTCTAGTTTGACTACGGGTTATTCGTCTTGGTTCTTTCGGGGATTCAGGTGGAGAGTCTGAATTCTCTGGGTCCTCCGGCGCAGTCGGAGGAGGTGAAGGCGCCGGAGGTGGGGGTGGAGGTATGTAAGGAGGAGGAGAGGTGGGAGGTTCGTCCTCATCACGTACCTTCTTTTTCTTAACTTTTTCCTTTAGAGGATATAGATTTATTCGGGTATCTGATGCTATCCATACCTGTGCATATTCACTCTCCTCTAAATTAAAGGGTTCCCTTGAGTTGACATAAATGTTTAGGGCTTGGCAGACCCATTCTTCAAAGGTCCCAAAAACAGGCCAATAGAGATGGTCGCCTCTGATTTGTTTCCCTCCCCAAACTTCCATACAATAATAAATCATTTTTGCTTTGTCCTTACCCCGCCTAGAGGGGTAATCTTCCCAATGGTTTAACATCAAGCCTAAAGGGCTATCTGGTGGTATTTGGGGGTACCTCACCTCGGGTCCCAAATCACCCATGGGATCAGAAAGCTTGCTCTTCTTCTGTCCCATCTTCCGGAGCGCCTTCACACACTCACACAATTCGCTTCCCCCTTTTCGTGACCCAGTCCCTCGCGGGATATGGGAAATGCACTACCGAGGGGTCCGCACTCGCTTCGCCCTGCTGGGCGTCTCACACACCACGCTCCGGGAAACTCAACCCCAACCGAACGGTAACCGGCCTATACTCACGCAACCCTGCGTCTTCGTCCGGGCCTTCGTGCACAAAGATTACGGGGTTACCGGTATTTTTTTGCTTGTTGCCGAGTTTTGGAGTTCGTCGGTAGAGGGCGTGATGTGATAGCACTCAGCCGGGGCCAATGAACTCAGTGGGCGCGCAGCCCCGTATGGGGCTTCCCACCAGATTGCCTCTATCCGAGTCACGGCACCAATTTTGTTATAGACTATCGTGCCAAAATGATGCAAGTTAGGACTAATTAAATTTAAATTGTTTATTTAGCAAGCGGCAATAAGCAAAACAGCGCTGGGCGGCCGGGGAGTCCCTGCTCCACCAACGGCGCGCAATCACTCCCCGAGGGTCCGTCTTTTTTATATCCTCCGCCTTCCGTTATCGGGTCTCTCTGAGAGGTGTACCCTGCGTCTGCGCACTTTGCAGCTAGGGGGTCGCTCCATCCGGGTTTTCCTCACGTCACCAGCTCCTCGTATTTCCTGCTTTCCTGAGAGTGGCTCACAAAGCTTTTGTTTATATCTTACAGAATATAAGCACTACCCCTCTTTTTTTTTCTTCTTGTTCTCCCCTTTGTCCTTCTCCCCTTTCTCCCTCTTTTCAGTCTTTTGCCTAGTAGGAGTCCTTGCTTCAGCATTTCAACTTAGATAAGCACTTACAGTCTGTTAGTCGTTACACAGTGTAATAGTTAAGATTAAGCTTAGGCCTACATAGTTTATGGAATAACATGTCACGAGCTCCCAGTATCTTCTATGGAATTTGATGAACAAACAGTTTAATGTCTATCACAATATCGACATGGCACCAACTGACACGCTGCCCACTGTGACATGGCCCCCATAGTGACATGGCCGCCACTGACTTGCTGCACACTGTGAAATGACCTCACAGCGACATGGCCACCACTGACCTGCTCCCCACTGTGACATGTCCCATAGAGTAACATGATCACCACTGACATGCTGCCCACTGTGACATGGCCCCACAGTGACATGGCCACCACTGACCTGCTTCCCACTGTGACATGGCCCCCACAGTGACATGGCTACCACTGACCTGCTACCCACTGTGACATGTCCCCAACAGAGACATGGCCACAACTGACATGCTGCCCACTGTGACATGGCCCCCACAGTGACATGGCCACAACTGACCTGCTGCTCACTGTGACATGGCCCCACAGTGACATGGCCACCACTGACCCGCTGCCCACTGTGACATAGCCCCCATAGTGACATGGCCACCACTGACCTGCTACCCACTGTGACATAGCCCTCATAGTGACATGGCCAGCACTGACCTGCTGCCCACTGTGACATAGCCCCCACAGTGACATGGCAACCAGTGGCCTATTGCTCACTGTGACATGGCCACCACTGACCTGCTGCCCACTGTGACATAGTCCCACAGTGACATGGCAACCAGTGGCCTGTTGCTCACTGTGACGTGGCTACCACTGACCTGCTGCACACTGTGACATGGCCCCCATAGTGACATGGCCACCACTGAGACGCTGCCCACTGTGACATGGCCCCCACAGTGACATGGCCACCACTAAACTGCTGTGCACTGTGACATGGCCCAACAGTGACGTGGCCACCACTGACATGCTGCTCACTGTGACATGGCCCCAAGTGACATGGCCACAACTGATCCACTGCCCACTGTGATATAGCCCCCATAGTGACATGGCCACCACTTGCCTGCTACCCACTGTGACATAGCCCTCATAGTGAAATGGCCACCTATGACCTGCTGCCCACTGTGACATGGCCCCCACAGTGACATGGCCACCACTGACCTGCTGCCCACTGTGACATGGCCCCCATAGTGACATGGCGACAACTGACCTGCAGCCCACTGTGACATAGCCCCCACAGTGACATGGCAACCAGTAGCCTGTTGCTCACTGTGACATGCCCACCACTGACCTGCCGCACACTGTGACATGACCTCACAGTGACATGGCCACCACTGACACGCTGCCCACTGTTACATGGCCCCCACAGTGACATGGCCACCACTGACCTGCTGCCCGATGTGACATGGCCCCCACAGTGACATGGCCACCACTGACACGCTGACCACTGTGACATGTCCCCCACTGTGAAATGGCCACAACTGACCTGCTGCTCACTGTGACATGGCCCCAAGTGACATGGCCACAACTGACCCGCTGCCCACTGTGACATGGCCCCCATAGTGACATGGCCACCACTGACCTGCTGCCCACTGTGACATGGCCCCCATAGTGACATGGCCAGTACTGACCTGCTGCCCACTGTGACATAGTCCCCACAGTGACATGGCCACCAGTGGCCTGTTGCTCACTGTGACATGGCCACCACTGACCTGCTGCACACTGTGATGTAGCACCCACAGTGACATGGCCACCACTGACCCGCTGCCCACTGTGATATATCACCCACAGTGACATGGCCACCACTGACCCGCTGCCCACTGTGATATATCACCCACAGTGACATGGCCACCACTGACCCGCTGCCCACTGTGATATATCACCCATAGTGACATGGCCACCACTGACCTGCTGCCCACTATGACATGTCGCAGAAAGTAACATGATCACCACTGACCCGCTGCCCACTGTGTCATGTCCCCACAGTGACGTGGCCACCACTGACCTGCTGCTCACTGTGACATGGCCCCAAGTGACATGGCCACAACTGACCCGCTGCCCACTGTGACATGTCCCCATAGTGACATGGCCACCACTGACCTCCTGCCCACTGTGAACATGGCCCCGATAGTGACATGGCCCGTACTGACTTGCTGCCCACTGTGACATAGCCCCCACAGTGACATTGCAACCAGTGGCCTGTTGATCACTGTGACATGGCCATCACTGACCTGTTGCACACTGTGACATGACATCATATTGACATGGCCACCACTGACGTGCTGCCCACTGTGACATGGCCCCCATAGTGACATGGCCAGGACTGACCTGCTGCCCACTGTGACATAGTCCCCACAGTGACATGGCCACCAGTGGCCTGTTGCTCACTGTGACATGGCCACCACTGACCTGCTGCACACTGTGATGTAGCACCCACAGTGACATGGCCACCACTGACCCGCTGCCCACTGTGATATATCACCCACAGTGACATGGCCACCACTGACCCGCTGCCCACTGTGATATATCACCCACAGTGACATGGCCACCACTGACCCGCTGCCCACTGTGATATATCACCCACAGTGACATGGCCACCACTGACCCGCTGCCCACTGTGACATGTCCCAAACAGTAACATGATCACCACTGACCCGCTGCCACTGTGTCATGTCCCCACAGTGACGTGGCCACCACTGTCCTGCTGCCCACTGTGACATGGCCCCACAGTGACATGGCCACCACTGACCTGCTGCACACTGTGACATAGCCCCCACAGTGACATGGCAACCAGTGGCCTATTGCTCACTGTGACATGGCCACCACTGTCCTGCTGCCCACTGTGACATGGCCCCCATAGTGACATGGCCACCACTGACCCACTGCCCACTGTGACCTGGCCACCACAGTGACATGGCCTCCACTGACCTGCTGCCCACTGTGACATGGCCCCACAGTGACATGCCACCACTGACCTGCTGCCCACTGTGACATAGACCCACAGTGACATGGCAACCAGTGGCCTGTTTCTCACTGTGACATGGCCACCACTGACCTGCTGCACACTTTGACATGACCTCACAGTGACATGGACACCACTGACCTACTGCCCAATGTGACATAGCCCCCATAGTGACATGGACACCACTGACTTGCTGCCCACTGTGACATGGCCCCCATAGTGACATGGCCAGCACTGACCTGCTGCACACTGTGACATGGCCCCACAGTGACGTGGCCACTACTGACCTGCTGCTCACTGTGACATGGCCCCCATAGTGACATGGCCACCACTGACCTGCTGCCCACTGTGACATGGCCCCAACAGTGACATGGCCACCACTGACCCGCTGACCACTGTGACATAGCCCCACAGTGACTTGGGCACCACTGACCTGCTGCCCACTGTGACATGGCCCCCGTAGTGACATGGCCACCACTGACCTGCTGCACACTGTGACATAGCCCCCACAGTGACATGGCAACCAGTGGCCTGTTACTCACTGTGACATGGCCATCACTGACCTGCTGCACACTGTGACATGGCCCCACAGTGACGTGGCCACTACTGACCTGCTGCCCACTGTGACACGGCCCCCATAGTAGACATGGCCACCACTGACCTGCTGCCCACTGTGACATGGCCCCCATAGTGACATGGCCACCACTGACCTGCTGCCCACTGTGACATAGCCCCCACAGTGACATGGCAACCAGTGGACTGTTACTCACTGTGACATGGCCACCACTGAACTTCTGCACACTGTGACATGACCTCACAGTGACATGGCCACCACTGAAGTGCTGCCCAATGTGACATAGCCCCCATAGTGACGTGGCCACCATTGACCTGCTGCCCACTGTAACATGGCCCCCATAGTGACATGGCCACCACTGACCTGCTGCCCACTGTGACATAGCCCCCACAGTGACATGGCAACCAGTGGCCTGCTGCACACTGTGACATGGCCCCACAGTGACGTGGCCACTACTGACCTGCTGCTCACTGTGACATGGCCCCCATAGTGACATGGCCACCACTGACCTGCTGACCACTGTGACATGGCCCCAACAGTGACATGGCCACCACTGACCCGCTGACCACTGTGACATAGCCCCACAGTGACTTGGGCACCACTGACCTGCTGCCCACTGTGACATGGCCCCCATAGTGACATGGACACCACTGACCTGCTGCCCACTGTGACATAGCCCCCACAGTGACATGGCAACCAGTGGCCTGTTGCTCACTGTGACATGGCCATCACTTACCAGCTGCACACTGTGACATGGCCCCACAGTGACATGGCCACCAGTGACCTGCTGCCCACTGTGACATGGCCACCACTGACATGCTGCACACTGTGACATGACCTCACAGTGACATGGCCACCACTGACATGCTGCCCACTGTGACATGGCCCCCGTAGTGACATGGCCACCACTGACCTGCTGCCCACTGTGACATAGCCCCCACAGTGACATGGCAACCAGTGGCCTGTTACTCACTGTGACATGGCCATCACTGACCTGCTGCCCACTGTGACATGGCCCCCGTAGTGACATGGCCACCACTGACCTGCTGCACACTGTGACATAGCCCCCACAGTGACATGGCAACCAGTGGCCTGTTACTCACTGTGACATGGCCATCACTGACCTGCTGCACACTGTGACATGGCCCCACAGTGACGTGGCCACTACTGACCTGCTGCCCACTGTGACACGGCCCCCATAGTGACATGGCCACCACTGACCTGCTGCCCACTGTGACATGGCCCCCATAGTGACATGGCCACCACTGACCTGCTGCCCACTGTGACATACCCCCCACAGTGACATGGCAACCAGTGGCCTGTTACTCACTGTGACATGGCCACCACTCACCTTCTGCACACTGTGACATGACCTCACAGTGACATGGCCACCACTGAAGTGCTGCCCAATGTGACATAGCCCCCATAGTGACGTGGCCACCATTGACCTGCTGCCCACTGTGACATGGCCCCAACAGTGACATGGCCACCACTGACCTGCTGCCCACTGTGACATAGCCCCCACAGTGAGATGGCAACCAGTGGCCTGTTGCTCACTGTGACATGGCCATCACTCAGCTGCTGCACACTGTGACATGGCCCCACAGTGACGTGGCCACTACTGACCTGCTGCTCACTGTGACATGGCCCCCATAGTGACATGGCCACCACTGACCTGCTGCCCACTGTGATATGGCCCCAACAGTGACATGGTCACCACTGACCCGCTGACCACTGTGACATAGCCCCACAGTGACATGGGCACCACTGACCTGCTGCCCACCGTGACATGGCCCCCATAGTGCCATGGCCACCACTGACCTGCTGCCCACTGTGACATGGCCACCATAGTGACACACGCCAGCACTGACCTGCTGCCCAATGTGACATAGCCCCCATAGTGACATGGCCACCACTGACCTGCTGCCCACTGTGACATGGCCACCATAGTGACACGGCCAGCACTGACCTGCTGCCCAATGTTACATAGCCCCCATAGTGACATGGCCACCACTGACCTGCTGCCCACTGTGACATGGCCCCCGTAGTGACATGGCCACCACTGACCTGCTGCACACTGTGACATAGCCCCCACAGTGACATGGCAACCAGTGGCCTGTTACTCACTGTGACATGGCCACCACTGACCTGCTGCACACTGTTACATGACCTCACAGTGACATGGCCACCACTGACCTGCTGCCCACTGTGACATGGCCCCCATAGTGACATGGCCACCATTGACCTGCTGCCCACTGTGACATGGCCCCAACAGTGACATGGCCACCACTGACCCGCTGAAAACTGTGACATAGCCCCACAGTGACTTGGGCACCACTGACCTGCTGCCCACTGTGACATGGCCCCCATAGTGACATGGCCACCACTGACCTGCTGCCCACTGTGACATAGCCCCCACAGTGACATGGCAACCAGTGGCCTGTTGCTCACTGTGACATGGCCATCACTGACCTGCTGCTCACTGTGACATGGCCCCCATAGTGACATGGCCACCACTGACCTGCTGCCCAATGTGACATAGCCCCCATAGTGACATGGCCACCACTGACCTGCTGCCCACTGTGACATGGCCCCCATAGTGACATGGCCACCACTGACCTGCTGCCCACTGTGACATAGCCCCCACAGTGACATGGCAACCAGTGGACTGTTACTCACTGTGACATGGCCACCACTGACCTTCTGCACACTGTGACATGACCTCACAGTGACATGGCCACCACTGAAGTGCTGCCCAATGTGACATAGCCCCCATAGTGACGTGGCCACCATTGACCTGCTGCCCACTGTAACATGGCCCCCATAGTGACATGGCCACCACTGACCTGCTGCCCACTGTGACATGGCCCCAACAGTGACATGGCCACCACTGACCCGCTGACCACTGTGACAAAGCCCCACAGTGACTTGGGCACCACTGACCTGCTGCCCACTGTGACATGGCCCCCATAGAGACATGGACACCACTGACCTGCTGCCCACTGTGACATAGCCCCCACAGTGACATGGCAACCAGTGGCCTGTTGCTCACTGTGACATGGCCATCACTTACCAGCTGCACACTGTGACATGGCCCCACAGTGACATGGCCACCAGTGACCTGCTGCCCACTGTGACATGGCCACCACTGACATGCTGCACACTGTGACATGACCTCACAGTGACATGGCCACCACTGACATGCTGCCCACTGTGACATGGCCCCCGTAATGACATGGCCACCACTGACCTGCTGCCCACTGTGACATAGCCCCCACAGTGACATGGCAACCAGTGGCCTGTTACTCACTGTGACATGGCCATCACTGACCTGCTGCCCACTATGACATGGCCCCCGTAGTGACATGGCCACCACTGACCTGCTGCACACTGTGACATAGCCCCCACAGTGACATGGCAACCAGTGGCCTGTTACTCACTGTGACATGGCCATCACTGACCTGCTGCACACTGTGACATGGCCCCACAGTGACGTGGCCACTACTGACCTGTTGCCCTCTGTGACACGGCCCCCATAGTGACATGGCCACCACTGACCTGCTGCCCACTGTGACATGGCCCCCATAGTGACATGGCCACCACTGACCTGCTGCCCACTGTGACATACCCCCCACAGTGACATGGCAACCAGTGGCCTGTTACTCACTGTGACATGGCCACCACTCACCTTCTGCACACTGTGACATGACCTCACAGTGACATGGCCAGCACTGAAGTGCTGCCCAATGTGACATAGCCCCCATAGTGACGTGGCCACCATTGACCTGCTGCCCACTGTGACATGGCCCCAACAGTGACATGGCCACTACTGACCTGCTGCCCACTGTGACATAGCCCCCACAGTGAGATGGCAACCAGTGGCCTGTTGCTCACTGTGACATGGCCATCACTCAGCTGCTGCACACTGTGACATGGCCCCACAGTGACGTGGCCACTACTGACCTGCTGCTACCTGTGACATGGCCCCCATAGTGTATGGCCACCACTGACCTGCTGCCCACTGTGACATGGCCCCAACAGTGACATGGTCACCACTGACCCGCTGACCACTGTGACATAGCCCCACAGTGACATGGGCACCACTGACCTGCTGCCCACTGTGACATGGCCCCCATAGTGCCATGGCCACCACTGACCTGCTGCCCACTGTGACATGGCCACCATACTGACACACGCCACCACTGACCTGCTGCCCACTGTGACATAGCCCCCACAGTGACATGGCAACCAGTGGACTGTTACTCACTGTGACATGGCCACCACTGACCTTCTGCACACTGTGACATGACCTCACAGTGACATGGCCACAACTGAAGTGCTGCCCAATGTGACATAGCCCCCATAGTGACGTGGCCACCATTGACCTGCTGCCCACTGTAAGATGGCCCCCATAGTGACATGGCCACCACTGACCTGCTGCCCACTGTGACATAGCCCCCACAGTGAGATGGCAACCAGTGGCCTGCTGCACACTGTGACATGGCCCCACAGTGACGTGGCCACTACTGACCTGCTGCTCACTGTGACATGGCCCCCATAGTGACATGGCCACCACTGACCTGCTGCCCACTGTGACATGGCCCCAACAGTGACATGGCCACCACTGACCCGCTGACCACTGTGACATAGCCCCACAGTGACTTGGGCACCACTGACCTGCTGCCCACTGTGACATGGCCCCCGTAGTGACATGGCCACCACTGACCTGCTGCACACTGTGACATAGCCCCCACAGTGACATGGCAACCAGTGGCCTGTTACTCACTGTGACATGGCCATCACTGACCTGCTGCACACTGTGACATGGCCCCACAGTGACGTGGCCACTACTGACCTGCTGCCCACTGTGACATGGCCCCAACAGTGACATGGCCACCACTGACCCGCTGAAAACTGTGACATAGCCCCACAGTGACTTGGGCACCACTGACCTGCTGCCCACTGTGACATGGCCCCCATAGTGACATGGCCACCACTGACCTGCTGCCCAATGTGACATAGCCCCCATAGTGACATGGCCACCACTGACCTGCTGCCCACTGTGACATGGCCCCCATAGTGACATGGCCACCACTGACCTGCTGCCCACTGTGACATAGCCCCCACAGTGACATGGCAACCAGTGGACTGTTACTCACTGTGACATGGCCACCACTGACCTTCTGCACACTGTGACATGACCTCACAGTGACATGGCCACCACTGAAGTGCTGCCCAATGTGACATAGCCCCCATAGTGACGTGGCCACCATTGACCTGCTGCCCACTGTAACATGGCCCCCATAGTGACATGGCCACCACTGACCTGCTGCCCACTGTGACATAGCCCCCACAGTGAGATGGCAACCAGTGGCCTGCTGCACACTGTGACATGGCCCCACAGTGACGTGGCCACTACTGACCTGCTGCTCACTGTGACATGGCCCCCATAGTGACATGGCCACCACTGACCTGCTGACCACTGTGACATGGCCCCAACAGTGACATGGCCACCACTGACCCGCTGACCACTGTGACATAGCCCCACAGTGACTTGGGCACCACTGACCTGCTGCCCACTGTGACATGGCCCCCATAGTGACATGGACACCACTGACCTGCTGCCCACTGTGACATAGCCCCCACAGTGACATGGCAACCAGTGGCCTGTTGCTCACTGTGACATGGCCATCACTTACCAGCTGCACACTGTGACATGGCCCCACAGTGACATGGCCACCAGTGACCTGCTGCCCACTGTGACATGGCCACCACTGACATGCTGCACACTGTGACATGACCTCACAGTGACATGGCCACCACTGACATGCTGCCCACTGTGACATGGCCCCCGTAGTGACATGGCCACCACTGACCTGCTGCCCACTGTGACATAGCCCCCACAGTGACATGGCAACCAGTGGCCTGTTACTCACTGTGACATGGCCATCACTGACCTGCTGCCCACTGTGACATGGCCCCCGTAGTGACATGGCCACCACTGACCTGCTGCACACTGTGACATAGCCCCCACAGTGACATGGCAACCAGTGGCCTGTTACTCACTGTGACATGGCCATCACTGACCTGCTGCACACTGTGACATGGCCCCACAGTGACGTGGCCACTACTGACCTGCTGCCCACTGTGACACGGCCCCCATAGTGACATGGCCACCACTGACCTGCTGCCCACTGTGACATGGCCCCCATAGTGACATGGCCACCACTGACCTGCTGCCCACTGTGACATACCCCCCACAGTGACATGGCAACCAGTGGCCTGTTACTCACTGTGACATGGCCACCACTCACCTTCTGCACACTGTGACATGACCTCACAGTGACATGGCCACCACTGAAGTGCTGCCCAATGTGACATAGCCCCCATAGTGACGTGGCCACCATTGACCTGCTGCCCACTGTGACATGGCCCCAACAGTGACATGGCCACCACTGACCTGCTGCCCACTGTGACATAGCCCCCACAGTGAGATGGCAACCAGTGGCCTGTTGCTCACTGTGACATGGCCATCACTCAGCTGCTGCACACTGTGACATGGCCCCACAGTGACGTGGCCACTACTGACCTGCTGCTCACTGTGACATGGCCCCCATAGTGACATGGCCACCACTGACCTGCTGCCCACTGTGATATGGCCCCAACAGTGACATGGTCACCACTGACCCGCTGACCACTGTGACATAGCCCCACAGTGACATGGGCACCACTGACCTGCTGCCCACCGTGACATGGCCCCCATAGTGCCATGGCCACCACTGACCTGCTGCCCACTGTGACATGGCCACCATAGTGACACACGCCAGCACTGACCTGCTGCCCAATGTGACATAGCCCCCATAGTGACATGGCCACCACTGACCTGCTGCCCACTGTGACATGGCCACCATAGTGACACGGCCAGCACTGACCTGCTGCCCAATGTTACATAGCCCCCATAGTGACATGGCCACCACTGACCTGCTGCCCACTGTGACATGGCCCCCGTAGTGACATGGCCACCACTGACCTGCTGCACACTGTGACATAGCCCCCACAGTGACATGGCAACCAGTGGCCTGTTACTCACTGTGACATGGCCACCACTGACCTGCTGCACACTGTTACATGACCTCACAGTGACATGGCCACCACTGACCTGCTGCCCACTGTGACATGGCCCCCATAGTGACATGGCCACCATTGACCTGCTGCCCACTGTGACATGGCCCCAACAGTGACATGGCCACTACTGACCTGCTGAACACTGTGACATATCACCACAGTGACTTGGGCACAACTGACCTGATGCCCACTGTGACATGGCCCCCATAGTGACATGGCCACCAGTGACCTGCTGCCCACTGTGACATAGCCCCCACAGTGACATGGCAACCAGTGGCCTGTTGCTCACTGTGACATGGCCACCACTGACCTGCTGCACACTGTGACATGACCTCACAGTGACATGGCCACCACTGACCTGCTGCCCACTGTGACATGGCCCCCATAGTGACATGGCCACCACTGACCTGCTGCCCACTGTGACATAGCCCCCACAGTGACATGGCAACCAGTGGCCTGTTACTCACTGTGACATGGCCATCACTGACTTGCTGCACACTGTGACATGGCCCCACAGTGCCGTGGCCACTACTGACCTGCTGCCCACTGTGACATGGCCCCCATAGTGACATGGCCACCACTGACCTGCTGCCCACTGTGACATAGCCCCCACAGTGACATGGCAACCAGTGGCCTGTTGCTCACTGTGACATGGCCACCACTGACCTGCTGCACACTGTGACATGACCTCACAGTGACATGGCCACCACTGACCTTCTGCCCAATGTGACATAGCCCCCATAGTGACATGGCCACCATTGACCTGCTGCCCACTGTGACATGGCCCCCATAGTGACATGGCCACCACTGACCTGCTGCCCACTGTGACATAGCCCCACAGTGACATGGCAACCAGTGGCCTGTTGCTCACTGTGACATGGCCATCACTGACCTGCTGCACACTGTGACATGGCCCCATAGTGTCGTGGCCACTACTGACCTGCTGCTCACTGTGACATGGCCCCCATAGTGACATGGCCACCACTGACCTGCTGCCCACTGTGACATGGCCCCAACAGTGACATGGCCACCACTGACCCTCTGACCACTGTGACATAGCCCCAAAGTGACATGGGCACCACTGACCTGCTGCCCACTGTGACATAGCCCCCACAGTGACATGGCAACCAGTGGCCTGTTGCTCACTGTGACATGGCCATCACTGACCTGCTGCACACTGTGACATGGCCCCACAGTGACGTGGCCACTACTTACATGCTGCCCACTGTGACATGGCCCCAACAGTGACATGGCCACCACTGACCCGCTGAAAACTGTGACATAGCCCCACAGTGACTTGGGCACCACTGACCTGCTGCCCACTGTGACATGGCCCCCATAGTGACATGGCCACCACTGACCTGCTGCCCAATGTGACATAGCCCCCATAGTGACATGGCCACCACTGACCTGCTGCCCACTGTGACATGGCCCCCATAGTGACATGGCCACCACTGACCTGCTGCCCACTGTGACATAGCCCCCACAGTGACATGGCAACCAGTGGACTGTTACTCACTGTGACATGGCCACCACTGACCTTCTGCACACTGTGACATGACCTCACAGTGACATGGCCACCACTGAAGTGCTGCCCAATGTGACATAGCCCCCATAGTGACGTGGCCACCATTGACCTGCTGCCCACTGTAACATGGCCCCCATAGTGACATGGCCACCACTGACCTGCTGCCCACTGTGACATAGCCCCCACAGTGAGATGGCAACCAGTGGCCTGCTGCACACTGTGACATGGCCCCACAGTGACGTGGCCACTACTGACCTGCTGCTCACTGTGACATGGCCCCCATAGTGACATGGCCACCACTGACCTGCTGACCACTGTGACATGGCCCCAACAGTGACATGGCCACCACTGACCCGCTGACCACTGTGACATAGCCCCACAGTGACTTGGGCACCACTGACCTGCTGCCCACTGTGACATGGCCCCCATAGTGACATGGACACCACTGACCTGCTGCCCACTGTGACATAGCCCCCACAGTGACATGGCAACCAGTGGCCTGTTGCTCACTGTGACATGGCCATCACTTACCAGCTGCACACTGTGACATGGCCCCACAGTGACATGGCCACCAGTGACCTGCTGCCCACTGTGACATGGCCACCACTGACATGCTGCACACTGTGACATGACCTCACAGTGACATGGCCACCACTGACATGCTGCCCACTGTGACATGGCCCCCGTAGTGACATGGCCACCACTGACCTGCTGCCCACTGTGACATAGCCCCCACAGTGACATGGCAACCAGTGGCCTGTTACTCACTGTGACATGGCCATCACTGACCTGCTGCCCACTGTGACATGGCCCCCATAGTGACATGGCCACCATTGACCTGCTGCCCACTGTGACATGGCCCCAACAGTGACATGGCCACTACTGACCTGCTGAACACTGTGACATATCACCACAGTGACTTGGGCACAACTGACCTGATGCCCACTGTGACATGGCCCCCATAGTGACATGGCCACCAGTGACCTGCTGCCCACTGTGACATAGCCCCCACAGTGACATGGCAACCAGTGGCCTGTTGCTCACTGTGACATGGCCACCACTGACCTGCTGCACACTGTGACATGACCTCACAGTGACATGGCCACCACTGACCTGCTGCCCACTGTGACATGGCCCCCATAGTGACATGGCCACCACTGACCTGCTGCCCACTGTGACATAGCCCCCACAGTGACATGGCAACCAGTGGCCTGTTACTCACTGTGACATGGCCATCACTGACTTGCTGCACACTGTGACATGGCCCCACAGTGCCGTGGCCACTACTGACCTGCTGCCCACTGTGACATGGCCCCCATAGTGACATGGCCACCACTGACCTGCTGCCCACTGTGACATAGCCCCCACAGTGACATGGCAACCAGTGGCCTGTTGCTCACTGTGACATGGCCACCACTGACCTGCTGCACACTGTGACATGACCTCACAGTGACATGGCCACCACTGACCTTCTGCCCAATGTGACATAGCCCCCATAGTGACATGGCCACCATTGACCTGCTGCCCACTGTGACATGGCCCCCATAGTGACATGGCCACCACTGACCTGCTGCCCACTGTGACATAGCCCCACAGTGACATGGCAACCAGTGGCCTGTTGCTCACTGTGACATGGCCATCACTGACCTGCTGCACACTGTGACATGGCCCCATAGTGTCGTGGCCACTACTGACCTGCTGCTCACTGTGACATGGCCCCCATAGTGACATGGCCACCACTGACCTGCTGCCCACTGTGACATGGCCCCAACAGTGACATGGCCACCACTGACCCTCTGACCACTGTGACATAGCCCCAAAGTGACATGGGCACCACTGACCTGCTGCCCACTGTGACATAGCCCCCACAGTGACATGGCAACCAGTGGCCTGTTGCTCACTGTGACATGGCCATCACTGACCTGCTGCACACTGTGACATGGCCCCACAGTGACGTGGCCACTACTTACATGCTGCCCACTGTGACATGGCCCCAACAGTGACATGGCCACCACTGACCCGCTGAAAACTGTGACATAGCCCCACAGTGACTTGGGCACCACTGACCTGCTGCCCACTGTGACATGGCCCCCATAGTGACATGGCCACCACTGACCTGCTGCCCAATGTGACATAGCCCCCATAGTGACATGGCCACCACTGACCTGCTGCCCACTGTGACATGGCCCCCATAGTGACATGGCCACCACTGACCTGCTGCCCACTGTGACATAGCCCCCACAGTGACATGGCAACCAGTGGACTGTTACTCACTGTGACATGGCCACCACTGACCTTCTGCACACTGTGACATGACCTCACAGTGACATGGCCACCACTGAAGTGCTGCCCAATGTGACATAGCCCCCATAGTGACGTGGCCACCATTGACCTGCTGCCCACTGTAACATGGCCCCCATAGTGACATGGCCACCACTGACCTGCTGCCCACTGTGACATAGCCCCCACAGTGAGATGGCAACCAGTGGCCTGCTGCACACTGTGACATGGCCCCACAGTGACGTGGCCACTACTGACCTGCTGCTCACTGTGACATGGCCCCCATAGTGACATGGCCACCACTGACCTGCTGACCACTGTGACATGGCCCCAACAGTGACATGGCCACCACTGACCCGCTGACCACTGTGACATAGCCCCACAGTGACTTGGGCACCACTGACCTGCTGCCCACTGTGACATGGCCCCCATAGTGACATGGACACCACTGACCTGCTGCCCACTGTGACATAGCCCCCACAGTGACATGGCAACCAGTGGCCTGTTGCTCACTGTGACATGGCCATCACTTACCAGCTGCACACTGTGACATGGCCCCACAGTGACATGGCCACCAGTGACCTGCTGCCCACTGTGACATGGCCACCACTGACATGCTGCACACTGTGACATGACCTCACAGTGACATGGCCACCACTGACATGCTGCCCACTGTGACATGGCCCCCGTAGTGACATGGCCACCACTGACCTGCTGCCCACTGTGACATAGCCCCCACAGTGACATGGCAACCAGTGGCCTGTTACTCACTGTGACATGGCCATCACTGACCTGCTGCCCACTGTGACATGGCCCCCGTAGTGACATGGCCACCACTGACCTGCTGCACACTGTGACATAGCCCCCACAGTGACATGGCAACCAGTGGCCTGTTACTCACTGTGACATGGCCATCACTGACCTGCTGCACACTGTGACATGGCCCCACAGTGACGTGGCCACTACTGACCTGCTGCCCACTGTGACACGGCCCCCATAGTGACATGGCCACCACTGACCTGCTGCCCACTGTGACATGGCCCCCATAGTGACATGGCCACCACTGACCTGCTGCCCACTGTGACATACCCCCCACAGTGACATGGCAACCAGTGGCCTGTTACTCACTGTGACATGGCCACCACTCACCTTCTGCACACTGTGACATGACCTCACAGTGACATGGCCACCACTGAAGTGCTGCCCAATGTGACATAGCCCCCATAGTGACGTGGCCACCATTGACCTGCTGCCCACTGTGACATGGCCCCAACAGTGACATGGCCACCACTGACCTGCTGCCCACTGTGACATAGCCCCCACAGTGAGATGGCAACCAGTGGCCTGTTGCTCACTGTGACATGGCCATCACTCAGCTGCTGCACACTGTGACATGGCCCCACAGTGACGTGGCCACTACTGACCTGCTGCTCACTGTGACATGGCCCCCATAGTGACATGGCCACCACTGACCTGCTGCCCACTGTGATATGGCCCCAACAGTGACATGGTCACCACTGACCCGCTGACCACTGTGACATAGCCCCACAGTGACATGGGCACCACTGACCTGCTGCCCACCGTGACATGGCCCCCATAGTGCCATGGCCACCACTGACCTGCTGCCCACTGTGACATGGCCACCATAGTGACACACGCCAGCACTGACCTGCTGCCCAATGTGACATAGCCCCCATAGTGACATGGCCACCACTGACCTGCTGCCCACTGTGACATGGCCACCATAGTGACACGGCCAGCACTGACCTGCTGCCCAATGTTACATAGCCCCCATAGTGACATGGCCACCACTGACCTGCTGCCCACTGTGACATGGCCCCCGTAGTGACATGGCCACCACTGACCTGCTGCACACTGTGACATAGCCCCCACAGTGACATGGCAACCAGTGGCCTGTTACTCACTGTGACATGGCCACCACTGACCTGCTGCACACTGTTACATGACCTCACAGTGACATGGCCACCACTGACCTGCTGCCCACTGTGACATGGCCCCCATAGTGACATGGCCACCATTGACCTGCTGCCCACTGTGACATGGCCCCAACAGTGACATGGCCACTACTGACCTGCTGAACACTGTGACATATCACCACAGTGACTTGGGCACAACTGACCTGATGCCCACTGTGACATGGCCCCCATAGTGACATGGCCACCAGTGACCTGCTGCCCACTGTGACATAGCCCCCACAGTGACATGGCAACCAGTGGCCTGTTGCTCACTGTGACATGGCCACCACTGACCTGCTGCACACTGTGACATGACCTCACAGTGACATGGCCACCACTGACCTGCTGCCCACTGTGACATGGCCCCCATAGTGACATGGCCACCACTGACCTGCTGCCCACTGTGACATAGCCCCCACAGTGACATGGCAACCAGTGGCCTGTTACTCACTGTGACATGGCCATCACTGACTTGCTGCACACTGTGACATGGCCCCACAGTGCCGTGGCCACTACTGACCTGCTGCCCACTGTGACATGGCCCCCATAGTGACATGGCCACCACTGACCTGCTGCCCACTGTGACATAGCCCCCACAGTGACATGGCAACCAGTGGCCTGTTGCTCACTGTGACATGGCCACCACTGACCTGCTGCACACTGTGACATGACCTCACAGTGACATGGCCACCACTGACCTTCTGCCCAATGTGACATAGCCCCCATAGTGACATGGCCACCATTGACCTGCTGCCCACTGTGACATGGCCCCCATAGTGACATGGCCACCACTGACCTGCTGCCCACTGTGACATAGCCCCACAGTGACATGGCAACCAGTGGCCTGTTGCTCACTGTGACATGGCCATCACTGACCTGCTGCACACTGTGACATGGCCCCATAGTGTCGTGGCCACTACTGACCTGCTGCTCACTGTGACATGGCCCCCATAGTGACATGGCCACCACTGACCTGCTGCCCACTGTGACATGGCCCCAACAGTGACATGGCCACCACTGACCCTCTGACCACTGTGACATAGCCCCAAAGTGACATGGGCACCACTGACCTGCTGCCCACTGTGACATAGCCCCCACAGTGACATGGCAACCAGTGGCCTGTTGCTCACTGTGACATGGCCATCACTGACCTGCTGCACACTGTGACATGGCCCCACAGTGACGTGGCCACTACTTACATGCTGCCCACTGTGACATGGCCCCCATAGTGACATGGCCACCACTGACCTGCTGCCCACAGTGACATGGCCCCCATAGTGACATGGCCACCACTGACCTGCTGCACACTGTGACATAGCCCCCACACTGACATGGCAACCAGTGGCCTGTTGCTCACTGTGACATGGCCATCACTGACCTGCTGCACACTGTGACATGGCCCCCATAGTGACATGGCCAGCACTGACCTGCTGCCCACTGTGACATGGCCCCCGTAGTGACATGGCCACCACTGACCTGCTGCACACTGTGACATAGCCCCCACAGTGACATGGCAACCAGTGGCCTGTTACTCACTGTGACATGGCCACCACTGACCTGCTGCACACTGTTACATGACCTCACAGTGACATGGCCACCACTGACCTGCTGCCCACTGTGACATGGCCCCCATAGTGACATGGCCACCATTGACCTGCTGCCCACTGTGACATGGCCCCAACAGTGACATGGCCACTACTGACCTGCTGAACACTGTGACATATCACCACAGTGACTTGGGCACAACTGACCTGATGCCCACTGTGACATGGCCCCCATAGTGACATGGCCACCAGTGACCTGCTGCCCACTGTGACATAGCCCCCACAGTGACATGGCAACCAGTGGCCTGTTGCTCACTGTGACATGGCCACCACTGACCTGCTGCACACTGTGACATGACCTCACAGTGACATGGCCACCACTGACCTGCTGCCCACTGTGACATGGCCCCCATAGTGACATGGCCACCACTGACCTGCTGCCCACTGTGACATAGCCCCCACAGTGACATGGCAACCAGTGGCCTGTTACTCACTGTGACATGGCCATCACTGACTTGCTGCACACTGTGACATGGCCCCACAGTGCCGTGGCCACTACTGACCTGCTGCCCACTGTGACATGGCCCCCATAGTGACATGGCCACCACTGACCTGCTGCCCACTGTGACATAGCCCCCACAGTGACATGGCAACCAGTGGCCTGTTGCTCACTGTGACATGGCCACCACTGACCTGCTGCACACTGTGACATGACCTCACAGTGACATGGCCACCACTGACCTTCTGCCCAATGTGACATAGCCCCCATAGTGACATGGCCACCATTGACCTGCTGCCCACTGTGACATGGCCCCCATAGTGACATGGCCACCACTGACCTGCTGCCCACTGTGACATAGCCCCACAGTGACATGGCAACCAGTGGCCTGTTGCTCACTGTGACATGGCCATCACTGACCTGCTGCACACTGTGACATGGCCCCATAGTGTCGTGGCCACTACTGACCTGCTGCTCACTGTGACATGGCCCCCATAGTGACATGGCCACCACTGACCTGCTGCCCACTGTGACATGGCCCCAACAGTGACATGGCCACCACTGACCCTCTGACCACTGTGACATAGCCCCAAAGTGACATGGGCACCACTGACCTGCTGCCCACTGTGACATAGCCCCCACAGTGACATGGCAACCAGTGGCCTGTTGCTCACTGTGACATGGCCATCACTGACCTGCTGCACACTGTGACATGGCCCCACAGTGACGTGGCCACTACTTACATGCTGCCCACTGTGACATGGCCCCCATAGTGACATGGCCACCACTGACCTGCTGCCCACAGTGACATGGCCCCCATAGTGACATGGCCACCACTGACCTGCTGCACACTGTGACATAGCCCCCACACTGACATGGCAACCAGTGGCCTGTTGCTCACTGTGACATGGCCATCACTGACCTGCTGCACACTGTGACATGGCCCCCATAGTGACATGGCCAGCACTGATCTGCCGCCCACTGTGACATAGCCCCCACAGTGACATGGCAACCAGTGGCCTGTTGCTCCCTGTGACATGGACACCACTGCCCTGCTGCACACTGTGACATGACCTCACAGTGACATGGCCAGCACTGACCTGCTGCCCAATGTGACATAGCCCCCATAGTGACATAGCCACCATTGACCTGCTGCCCACGTTGACATGGCCCCCATAGTGACATGGCCAAAACTGACGTGCTGCCCACTGTGACATAGCCCCCACAGTGACATGGCAACCAGTGGCCTGTTGCTCACTGTGACATGGCCACCATTGACCTGCTGCCCACTGTGACATGGCCCCAACAGTGACATGGCCACCACTGACCGACTGACAACTGTGACATAGCCCCATAGTGACATGGCCACCACTGACCTGCTGCCCACTGTGACATGGCCCCCATAGTGACATGGCCACCACTGACCTGCTGCCCACTGTGACATGACCTCACCGTGACATGGCCACCACTGACCTGCTGCACACTGTGACATGACCTCACAGTGACATGGCCACTACTGACCTGCTGCCCAATGTGACATAGCCCCCATAGTGACATGACCACCACTGACCTGCTGCCCACTGTGACATGGCCCCCGTAGTGACATGTCCAGCCCTGACGTACTGCCCACTGTGACATAGCCCCCACAGTGACATGGCAACCAGTGCCCTGTTTCTCACTGTGACATGGCCATCACGGACCTGCTGCACACTGTGACATGGCCCCACAGTGACGTGGCCACTACTGACCTGCTGCCCACTGTGACATGGCCCCCATAGTGACATGTCCACCACTGACCTGCTGCCCACTGTGACATGGCCCCCATAGTGACATGGCCACCACTGACCTGCTGCCCACTGTGACATAGCCCGCACAGTGAAATGGCAACCAGTGGCCTGTTGCTCACTTTACATGGCCACCACTGTCCTTCTGCACACTGTGACATGACCTCACAGTGACATGGCCACCACTGACCCGCTGACCACTGTGACATGGCCCCCACAGTGACATGGCCACCACTGACCTGCTGCCCACTGTGACATAGCCCCCACAGTGACATGGCAACCAGTGGCCTGTTGCTCACTGTGACATGGCCACCACTGATCCGCTGACCACTGTGACATGGCCCCACAGTGACATGGCCACCACTGACCTGCTGCCCACTGTGACATAGCCCCAATAGTGACATGGCCACCACTGACCTGCTGCCCACTGTGACATGGCCCCCATAGTGACATGGCCACCACTGACCTGCTGCCCACTGTGACATAGCCCCCACAGTGACATGGCAACCAGTGGCCTGTTGCTCACTGTGACATGGCCACCACTGACCTCCTGCACACTGTGACATGACCTCACAGTGACATGGCCACCACTGACCTGCTCCCCACTGTGACATGTCCCATACAGTAACATGATCACTACTGACATGCAGCCCACTGTCACATGGCCCCACAGTGACGTGGGCACCACTGACCTGCTGCCCACTGTGATTGGCCACCACAGTGACATGGCCACCAGTGGACTGTTGCTCATTGTGACATGGCCACAATTGATCTGCTGCCCAATGTGACATGACCTCACATTGACATGGCCACCAATGACACTATGACACCTGTGACATGGCCCCCACAGTGACATGGCCACCACTGACCCGCTGACCACTCTGACATGGCCCCCACAGTGACATGCCCACCACTGACCTGCTGCCCACTGTGACATGGCCCCCATAGTGACATGGCCACCACTGACCTGCTGCCCACTGTGACATAGCCCCCATAGTGACATGGCCACCACTGACCTGCTGCCCACTGTGACATGGCCCCCATAGTGACATGGCCACCACTGACCTGCTGCCCACTGTGACATAGCCCCCACAGTGACATGGCAACCAGTGGCCTGCTGCTCACTGTGACATGGCCACCACTGACCTGCTGCACACTGTGACATGGCCACCACAGTGACATGGCCACCACTGACCTGCTGCACACTGTGACATGACCTCACAGTGACGTGGCCACCACTGACCTGCTGCCCACTGTGATTGGCCACCACAGTGACATGGCCACCAGTGGACTGTTGCTCATTGCGACATGGCCACAACTGATCTGCTGCCCACTGTGACATGACCTCATAGAGACATGGCCACCAATGACCCGATGACACCTGTGACATGGCCCCCACAGTGACATGGCCACCACTGACCCGCTGACCACTCTGACATGGCCCCCACAGTGACATGGCCACCACTGACCTGCTGCCCACTCTGACATAGCTCCAATAGTGACATGGCCACAACTGACCTGCTGCCCACTGTGACATAGCCCCCACAGTGACATGGCAACCAGTGGCCTGTTGCTCACTGTGACATGGCCACCACTGACCTGCTGCACACTGTGACATGACCTCACAGTGACATGGCCACCACTGACCTGCTCCCCACTGTGACATAGCCCCATAGTGACATGGCCACCACTGACCTGCTGCCCACTGTGACATGGCCCCCATAGTGACATGGCCACCACTGACCTGCTGCCCACTGTGATTGGCCACCACAGTGACATGGCCACCAGTGGACTGTTGCTCATTGTGACATGGCCACAATTGATCTGCTGCCCAATGTGACATGACCTCACATTGACATGGCCACCACTGACATTATGACACCTGTGACATGGCCCCCACAGTGACATGGCCACCACTGACCCGCTGACCACTCTGACATGGCCCCCACAGTGACATGCCCACCACTGACCTGCTGCCCACTGTGACATGACCCCCATAGTGACATGGCCACCACTGACCTGCTGCCCACTGTGACATAGCCCCCATAGTGACATGGCCACCACTGACCTGCTGCCCACTGTGACATGGCCCCCATAGTGACATGGCCAGCACTGACCTGCTGCCCACTGTGACATAGCCCCCACAATGACATGGCAACCAGTGGCCTGCTGACCACTGTGACATGGCCCCCACAGTGACATGGCCACCACTGACCCGCTGACCACTGTGTCATGGCCCTCACAGTGACATGGCCACCACAGAGCTGCTGCCCAATGTGACATAGCCCCCATAGTGACATGGCCACCACTGACCTGCTGCCCAATGTGACATAGCCCCCATAGTGACATGGCCACCACTGACCTGCTGCCCACTGTGACATGGCCCGCATAGTGACATGGCCAGCACTGACCTGCTGCCCACTGTGACATAGCCCGCACAGTGAAATGGCAACCAGTGGCCTGTTGCTCACTTTACATGGCCACCACTGTCCTTCTGCACACTGTGACATGACCTCACAGTGACATGGCCAGCACTGACCCGCTGACCACTGTGACATGGCCCCCACAGTGACATGGCCACCACTGACCTGCTGCCCACTGTGACATAGCCCCCACAGTGACATGGCAACCAGTGGCCTGTTGCTCACTGTGACATGGCCACCACTGATCCGCTGACCACTGTGACATGGCCCCACAGTGACATGGCCACCACTGACCTGCTGCCCACTGTGACATAGCCCCAATAGTGACATGGCCACCACTGACCTGCTGCCCACTGTGACATGGCCCCCATAGTGACATGGCCACAACTGACCTTCTGCCCACTGTGACATAGCCCCCACAGTGACATGGCAACCAGTGGCCTGTTGCTCACTGTGACATGGCCCCCATAGTGACATGGCCACCACTGACATGCTGCGCATTGTCACATGGCCCCACAGTGACGTGGCCACCACTGACCTGCTGCCCACTGTGATTGGCCACCACAGTGAAATGGCCACCAGTGGACTGCTGCTCATTGTGACATGGCCACAACTGATCTGCTGCACACTGTGACATGACCTCACAATGACATGGCCACCACTGACCCGATGACACCTGTGACATGGCCCCCACAGTGACATGGCCACCACTGACCCGCTGACCACTCTGACATGGCCCCCACAGTGACATGGTCACCACTGACCTGCTGCCCACTGTGACATGGCCCCCATAGTGACATGGCCAGCACTGACCTGCTGCCCACTGTGACATAGCCCCCACAGTGACATGGCAACTAGTGGCCTGTTGCTCACTGTGACATGGCCATCACTGACCTTACTCCCCACTGTGACATGGCCCCACAGTGACGTGGCCACTACTGACCTGCTGCCCACTGTGACATGGCCCCCACAGTGAAATGGCCACCAGTGACCTGATATCAACTGTGACATAGCCCCCACAGTGACTTGGGCACCACTGACCTGCTGCCCACTGTGACATGGCCCCCATAGTGACATGGCCACCACTGACCTGCTGCCCAATGTGACATAGCCCCCATAGTGACATGGCCACCACTGACCTGCTGCCCACTGTGACATGGCCCCCATAGTGACATGGCCAGCACTGACCTGCTATCCACTGTGACATAGCCCCCGCAGTGACATGGCCACAACTGACCTGCCGCTCTCTGTGACATGGTTCCAAGTGACATGGCCACCACTGAGCCGCTGCCCACTGTGACATGGCCCCCACAGTGACATGGCCACCACTGACCTGCTGCCCACTGTGATGTGTCCCCCATAGTGACATGGCCACCACTGACCTGCTCCCCACTGTGACATGTCCCAAATAGTAACATGATCACCACTGACATGCTGTCCTCTGTGACATAGTCCCACAGTGACATGGCCACCCCTGACCTGCTGCCAACTGTGACATGGCCCCCATAGTGACATGGCCATCACTGACCTGCTGTCCACTGTGACATTTCCCCCATAGTGACATGGACACCACTGACCTGCTGCCCACTGTGACATGGCCCCCATAGTGAAATGGCCACCACTGACCTGCTGCCCTCTGTGACATGGACCCCATAGTGACATGGCCACCACTGACCTGCTGCCCACTGTGACATGGCCCCCATAGTGAAATGGCCACCACTGACCTGCTGCCCACTGTGACATGGTCCCCATAGTGACATGGCCACCACTGACCTGCTGCCCACTGTGACATGTTCCACACAGTGAAATGGCCACCACTGACCTGCTGCCCACTGTGACATGGTCCCCATAGTGACATGGCCACCACTGACCTGCTGCCCACTGTGACATGTTCCACACAGTGAAATCGCCACCACTGACCTGCTACCCACTGTGACATAGCCCCCATAGTGACATGGCCACCACTGACCTGCTGCCCACTGTGACGGGGCCCCCATAGTGACATGGCCAGCACTGACCTGCTGCCCACTGTGACATAGCCCCCACAGTGACATGGCAACCAGTGGCCTGTTGCTCACTGTGACATGGCCACCAATGACCTGCTCCCCACTGTGACATGTCCCATACAGTAACATGATCACTACTGACATGCAGCCCACTGTCACATGGCCCCACACTGACGTGGCCACCACTGACCTGCTGCCCACTGTGACTGGCCACCACAGTGACATGGCCACCGGTGGACTGTTGCTCATTGTGACATGGCCACAACTGATCTGTTGCCCACTGTGACAAGACCTTACAGTGACATGGCCACAACTGACACGCTGACCACTGTGACATGACCCACACATTGACATGGCCACCACTGACCTGCTGACCTCTGTGACATGGCTCCCACAGTGACATGGCCAGCACTGACCTGCTGCCCACTGTGACATATACGAAACTGTAACATGTTCACCACTGCCCGCTGCCCACTGTGTCATGGCCCCACAGTGACGTGGCCACCACTGAACCGATGCCAACTGTGACTGGCTACCACAGGGACATGGCCACCACTGACCTGCTGACCACTGTGACATGGCCCCCATAGTGACATGGCCACAACTGACCTGCAGCCCACTGTGACATAGCCCCCACAGTGACATGGCAACCAGTGTTCTGTTGCTCACTGTGACATGGCCACCACTGACCTGCTGACCACTGTGACATGGCCCCCATACTGACATGGCCACCACTGATCTGCTCCCCACTGTGACATGTCCCATACAGTAACATGATCACTACTGACATGCTCCCCACTGTCACATGGTCCCACAGTGACGTGGCCACCACTGACCTGCTGCCCACTGTGACTGGCCACCACAGTGACATGGCCACCAGTGCACTGTTGCTCATTGTGACATAGCCACAACTGATCTGCTGCCCACTGTGACATAGCCCCCACAGTGACATGGCAACCAGTGGCCTGTTGCTCACTGTGACATGGCCACCACTGACCTGCTGCACACTGTGACATGACCTCACAGTGACATGGCCACCACTGACCTGCTCCGCACTGTGACATGTCCCATACAGTAACATGATAAATACTGACATACTGCCCACTGTGACATGGCCCCACAGTGACGTGGCCACCACTGACCTGCTGCCCACTGTGATTGGCCACCACAGTGACATGGCCACCAGTGGACTGTTGCTCATTGTGACATGGCCACAAATGATCTGCTGCCCACAGTGACATGACCTCACAGTGACATGGCCACCACTGACCCGCTGCCCACTGTGACATGGCCCCTACAGTGACATGGCCACCACTGACCCGCTGACCACTGTGACATGGCCCCCACAGTGACATGCCCTCAACTGACCTGCTGCCCACTGTGACATGGCCCCCATAGTGACATGGCCCCCACAGTGACATGGCCACCACTGACCTGCTGCCCACTGTGACATGGCCCCCATAGTGACATGGCCACAACTGACCTGCTGCCCACTGTGACATGACCTCACAGTGACATGGCCACCTCTGACCCGCTGACACCTGTGACATGGCCCCCACAGTGACATGGCCACCACTGACCTGCTGCCCACTGTGACATTGCCCCCATAGTGACATGGCCACTACTGACCTGCTGCCCACTGTGACATGGCCCCCATAGTGACATGGCCACCACTGACCTGCTGCCCACTGTGACATGGCCCCCATAGTGACATGGCCACCACTGAACTGCTGCCCACTGTGACATAGCCCCCACAGTGACATGGCAACTAGTGGCCTGTTGCTCACTGTGACATGGCCATCACTGACCTGCTCCCCACTGTGACATGGCCCCACAGTGACGTGGCCACTACTGACCTGCTGCCCACTGTGACATGGCCCCCACAGTGAAATGGCCACCAGTGACCTGCTATCAACTGTGACATAGCCCCCACAGTGACTTGGGCACCACTGACCTGCTGCCCACTGTGACATGGCCCCCATAGTGACATGGCCACCACTGACCTGCTGCCCAATGTGACATAGCCCCCATAGTGACATGGCCACCACTGACCTGCTGCCCTCTGTGACATGGCCCCCATAGTGACATGGCCAGCACTGACCTGCTATCCACTGTGACATAGCCCCCGCAGTGACATGGCCACAACTGACCTGCCGCTCTCTGTGACATGGTTCCAAGTGACATGGCCACCACTGAGCCGCTGCCCACTGTGACATGGCCCCCACAGTGACATGGCCACCACTGACCTGCTGCCCACTGTGATGTGTCCCCCATAGTGACATGGCCACCACTGACCTGCTCCCCACTGTGACATGTCCCAAATAGTAACATGATCACCACTGACATGCTGTCCTCTGTGACATAGTCCCACAGTGACATGGCCACCCCTGACCTGCTGCCAACTGTGACATGGCCCCCATAGTGACATGGCCATCACTGACCTGCTGTCCACTGTGACATTTCCCCCATAGTGACATGGACACCACTGACCTGCTGCCCACTGTGACATGGCCCCCATAGTGAAATGGCCACCACTGACCTGCTGCCCTCTGTGACATGGACCCCATAGTGACATGGCCACCACTGACCTGCTGCCCACTGTGACATGGCCCCCATAGTGAAATGGCCACCACTGACCTGCTGCCCACTGTGACATGGTCCCCATAGTGACATGGCCACCACTGACCTGCTGCACACTGTGACATGTTCCACACAGTGAAATGGCCACCACTGACCTGCTGCCCACTGTGACATGGTCCCCATAGTGACATGGCCACCACTGACCTGCTGCCCACTGTGACATGTTCCACACAGTGAAATGGCCACCACTGGCCTGCTACCCACTGTGACATAGCCCCCATAGTGACATGGCCACCACTGACCTGCTGCCCATTGTGACATGGCCCCCATAGTGACATGGCCAGCACTGACCTGCTGCCCACTGTGACATAGCCCCCACAGTGACATGGCAACCAGTGGCCTGTTGCTCACTGTGACATGGCCACCAATGACCTGCTCCCCACTGTGACATGTCCCATACAGTAACATGATCACTACTGACATGCAGCCCACTGTCACATGGCCCCACACTGACGTGGCCACCACTGACCTGCTGCCCACTGTGACTGGCCACCACAGTGACATGGCCACCGGTGGACTGTTGCTCATTGTGACATGGCCACAACTGATCTGTTGCCCACTGTGACAAGACCTTACAGTGACATGGCCACAACTGACACGCTGACCACTGTGACATGACCCACACATTGACATGGCCACCACTGACCCGCTGACCTCTGTGACATGGCTCCCACAGTGACATGGCCAGCACTGACCTGCTGCCCACTGTGACATATCCGAAACTGTAACATGATCACCACTGCCCGCTGCCCACTGTGTCATGGCCCCACAGTGACGTGGCCACCACTGAACCGATGCCAACTGTGACTGGCCACCACAGGGACATGGCCACCACTGACCTGCTGACCACTGTGACATGGCCCCCATAGTGACATGGCCACAACTGACCTGCAGCCCACTGTGACATAGCCCCCACAGTGACATGGCAACCAGTGGTCTGTTGCTCACTGTGACATGGCCACCACTGACCTGCTGCCCACTGTGATGTGTCCCCCATAGTGACATGGCCACCACTGACCTGCTCCCCACTGTGACATGTCCCAAATAGTAACATGATCACCACTGACATGCTGTCCTCTGTGACATAGTCCCACAGTGACATGGCCACCCCTGACCTGCTGCCAACTGTGACATGGCCCCCATAGTGACATGGCCATCACTGACCTGCTGTCCACTGTGACATTTCCCCCATAGTGACATGGACACCACTGACCTGCTGCCCACTGTGACATGGCCCCCATAGTGAAATGGCCACCACTGACCTGCTGCCCTCTGTGACATGGACCCCATAGTGACATGGCCACCACTGACCTGCTGCCCACTGTGACATGGCCCCCATAGTGAAATGGCCACCACTGACCTGCTGCCCACTGTGACATGGTCCCCATAGTGACATGGCCACCACTGACCTGCTGCCCACTGTGACATGTTCCACACAGTGAAATGGCCACCACTGACCTGCTGCCCACTGTGACATGGTCCCCATAGTGACATGGCCACCACTGACCTGCTGCCCACTGTGACATGTTCCACACAGTGAAATGGCCACCACTGACCTGCTACCCACTGTGACATAGCCCCCATAGTGACATGGCCACCACTGACCTGCTGCCCACTGTGACGGGGCCCCCATAGTGACATGGCCAGCACTGACCTGCTGCCCACTGTGACATAGCCCCCACAGTGACATGGCAACCAGTGGCCTGTTGCTCACTGTGACATGGCCCCCACAGTGACATGGCCACCACTGACCTGCTGTCCACTGTGACATGGCCCCCATAGTGACATGGCCATCACTGACCTGCTCCCCACTGTGACATAGCCCCACAGTGAAATGGCCACCAGTGACCTGCTATCAACTGTGACATAGCCCCCACAGTGACATGGCCACCACTGACCTGCTGCCCACTGTGACATGGCCACCACTGTGACATGGCCACCACTGACCTGCTGCACACTGTGACATGACCTCACAGTGACGTGGCCACCACTGACCTGCTGCCCACTGTGATTGGCCACCACAGTGACACGGCCACCAGTGGACTGTTGCTCATTGCGACATGGCCACAACTGATCTGCTGCCCACTGTGACATGACCTCATAGAGACATGGCCACCAATGACCCGATGACACCTGTGACATGGCCCCCACAGTGACATGGCCACCACTGACCCCCTGACCACTCTGACATGGCCCCCACAGTGACATGGCCACCACTGACCTGCTGCCCACTGTGACATAGCCCCTATAGTGACATGGCCACAACTGACCTGCTGCCCACTGTGACATAGCCCCCACAGTGACATGGCAACCAGTGGCCTGTTGCTCACTGTGACATGGCCACCACTGACCTGCTCCCCACTGTGACATGTCCCATACAGTAACATCATCACTACTGACATGCAGCCCACTGTCACATGGCCCCACAGTGACGTGGCCACCACTGACCTGCTGCCCACTGTGATTGGCCACCACAGTGACATGGCCACCAGTGGACTGTTTCTCACTGTGACATGGCCACAATTGATCTGCTGCCCAATGTGACATGACCTCACATTGACATGGCAACCACTGACACTATGACAGCTGTGACATGGCCCCCACTGTGACATGGCCACCACTGACCCGCTGACCACTCTGACATGGCCCCCACAGTGACATGCCCACCACTGACCTGCTGCCCACTGTGACATGGCCCCCATAGTGACATGGCCACCACTGACCTGCTGCCCACTGTGACATGGCCCCCATAGTGACATGGCCACCACTGACCTGCTGCCCACTGTGACATGGCCCCCATAGTGACATGGCCACCACTGAACTGCTGCCCACTGTGACATAGCCCCCACAGTGACATGGCAACTAGTGGCCTGTTGCTCACTGTGACATGGCCATCACTGACCTGCTCCCCACTGTGACATGGCCCCACAGTGACGTGGCCACTACTGACCTGCTGCCCACTGTGACATGGCCCCCACAGTGAAATGGCCACCAGTGACCTGCTATCAACTGTGACATAGCCCCCACAGTGACTTGGGCACCACTGACCTGCTGCCCACTGTGACATGGCCCCCATAGTGACATGGCCACCACTGACCTGCTGCCCAATGTGACATAGCCCCCATAGTGACATGGCCACCACTGACCTGCTGCCCTCTGTGACATGGCCCCCATAGTGACATGGCCAGCACTGACCTGCTATCCACTGTGACATAGCCCCCGCAGTGACATGGCCACAACTGACCTGCCGCTCTCTGTGACATGGTTCCAAGTGACATGGCCACCACTGAGCCGCTGCCCACTGTGACATGGCCCCCACAGTGACATGGCCACCACTGACCTGCTGCCCACTGTGATGTGTCCCCCATAGTGACATGGCCACCACTGACCTGCTCCCCACTGTGACATGTCCCAAATAGTAACATGATCACCACTGACATGCTGTCCTCTGTGACATAGTCCCACAGTGACATGGCCACCCCTGACCTGCTGCCAACTGTGACATGGCCCCCATAGTGACATGGCCATCACTGACCTGCTGTCCACTGTGACATTTCCCCCATAGTGACATGGACACCACTGACCTGCTGCCCACTGTGACATGGCCCCCATAGTGAAATGGCCACCACTGACCTGCTGCCCTCTGTGACATGGACCCCATAGTGACATGGCCACCACTGACCTGCTGCCCACTGTGACATGGCCCCCATAGTGAAATGGCCACCACTGACCTGCTGCCCACTGTGACATGGTCCCCATAGTGACATGGCCACCACTGACCTGCTGCACACTGTGACATGTTCCACACAGTGAAATGGCCACCACTGACCTGCTGCCCACTGTGACATGGTCCCCATAGTGACATGGCCACCACTGACCTGCTGCCCACTGTGACATGTTCCACACAGTGAAATGGCCACCACTGGCCTGCTACCCACTGTGACATAGCCCCCATAGTGACATGGCCACCACTGACCTGCTGCCCATTGTGACATGGCCCCCATAGTGACATGGCCAGCACTGACCTGCTGCCCACTGTGACATAGCCCCCACAGTGACATGGCAACCAGTGGCCTGTTGCTCACTGTGACATGGCCACCAATGACCTGCTCCCCACTGTGACATGTCCCATACAGTAACATGATCACTACTGACATGCAGCCCACTGTCACATGGCCCCACACTGACGTGGCCACCACTGACCTGCTGCCCACTGTGACTGGCCACCACAGTGACATGGCCACCGGTGGACTGTTGCTCATTGTGACATGGCCACAACTGATCTGTTGCCCACTGTGACAAGACCTTACAGTGACATGGCCACAACTGACACGCTGACCACTGTGACATGACCCACACATTGACATGGCCACCACTGACCCGCTGACCTCTGTGACATGGCTCCCACAGTGACATGGCCAGCACTGACCTGCTGCCCACTGTGACATATCCGAAACTGTAACATGATCACCACTGCCCGCTGCCCACTGTGTCATGGCCCCACAGTGACGTGGCCACCACTGAACCGATGCCAACTGTGACTGGCCACCACAGGGACATGGCCACCACTGACCTGCTGACCACTGTGACATGGCCCCCATAGTGACATGGCCACAACTGACCTGCAGCCCACTGTGACATAGCCCCCACAGTGACATGGCAACCAGTGGTCTGTTGCTCACTGTGACATGGCCACCACTGACCTGCTGCCCACTGTGATGTGTCCCCCATAGTGACATGGCCACCACTGACCTGCTCCCCACTGTGACATGTCCCAAATAGTAACATGATCACCACTGACATGCTGTCCTCTGTGACATAGTCCCACAGTGACATGGCCACCCCTGACCTGCTGCCAACTGTGACATGGCCCCCATAGTGACATGGCCATCACTGACCTGCTGTCCACTGTGACATTTCCCCCATAGTGACATGGACACCACTGACCTGCTGCCCACTGTGACATGGCCCCCATAGTGAAATGGCCACCACTGACCTGCTGCCCTCTGTGACATGGACCCCATAGTGACATGGCCACCACTGACCTGCTGCCCACTGTGACATGGCCCCCATAGTGAAATGGCCACCACTGACCTGCTGCCCACTGTGACATGGTCCCCATAGTGACATGGCCACCACTGACCTGCTGCCCACTGTGACATGTTCCACACAGTGAAATGGCCACCACTGACCTGCTGCCCACTGTGACATGGTCCCCATAGTGACATGGCCACCACTGACCTGCTGCCCACTGTGACATGTTCCACACAGTGAAATGGCCACCACTGACCTGCTACCCACTGTGACATAGCCCCCATAGTGACATGGCCACCACTGACCTGCTGCCCACTGTGACGGGGCCCCCATAGTGACATGGCCAGCACTGACCTGCTGCCCACTGTGACATAGCCCCCACAGTGACATGGCAACCAGTGGCCTGTTGCTCACTGTGACATGGCCCCCACAGTGACATGGCCACCACTGACCTGCTGTCCACTGTGACATGGCCCCCATAGTGACATGGCCATCACTGACCTGCTCCCCACTGTGACATAGCCCCACAGTGAAATGGCCACCAGTGACCTGCTATCAACTGTGACATAGCCCCCACAGTGACATGGCCACCACTGACCTGCTGCCCACTGTGACATGGCCACCACTGTGACATGGCCACCACTGACCTGCTGCACACTGTGACATGACCTCACAGTGACGTGGCCACCACTGACCTGCTGCCCACTGTGATTGGCCACCACAGTGACACGGCCACCAGTGGACTGTTGCTCATTGCGACATGGCCACAACTGATCTGCTGCCCACTGTGACATGACCTCATAGAGACATGGCCACCAATGACCCGATGACACCTGTGACATGGCCCCCACAGTGACATGGCCACCACTGACCCCCTGACCACTCTGACATGGCCCCCACAGTGACATGGCCACCACTGACCTGCTGCCCACTGTGACATAGCCCCTATAGTGACATGGCCACAACTGACCTGCTGCCCACTGTGACATAGCCCCCACAGTGACATGGCAACCAGTGGCCTGTTGCTCACTGTGACATGGCCACCACTGACCTGCTCCCCACTGTGACATGTCCCATACAGTAACATCATCACTACTGACATGCAGCCCACTGTCACATGGCCCCACAGTGACGTGGCCACCACTGACCTGCTGCCCACTGTGATTGGCCACCACAGTGACATGGCCACCAGTGGACTGTTTCTCACTGTGACATGGCCACAATTGATCTGCTGCCCAATGTGACATGACCTCACATTGACATGGCAACCACTGACACTATGACAGCTGTGACATGGCCCCCACTGTGACATGGCCACCACTGACCCGCTGACCACTCTGACATGGCCCCCACAGTGACATGCCCACCACTGACCTGCTGCCCACTGTGACATGGCCCCCATAGTGACATGGCCACCACTGACCTGCTGCCCACTGTGACATAGCCCCCATAGTGACATGGCCACCACTGACCTGCTGCCCACTGTGACATGGCCCCCATAGTGACATGGCCAGCACTGACCTGCTGCCCACTGTGACATAGCCCCCACAGTGACATGGCAACCAGTGGCTTGCTGCTCACTGTGACATGGCCACCACTGACCTTCTGCACACTGTGACATGGCCCCCACAGTGACATGGCCACCACTGACCCGCTGACCACTGTGTCATGGCCCTCACAGTGACATGGCCACCACAGAGCTGCTGCCCAATGTGACATAGCCCCCATAGTGACATGGCCACCACTGACCTGCTGCCCAATGTGACATAGCCCCCATAGTGATATGGCCACCACTGACCTGCTGCCCACTGTGACATGGCCCGCATAGTGACATGGCCAGCACTGACCTGCTGCCCACTGTGACATAGCCCGCACAGTGAAATGGCAACCAGTGGCCTGTTGCTCACTTTACATGGCCACCACTGTCCTTCTGCACACTGTGACATGACCTCACAGTGACATGGCCACCACTGACCCGCTGACCACTGCGACATGGCCCCCACAGTGACATGGCCACCACTGACCTGCTGCCCACTGTGACATAGCCCCCACAGTGACATGGCAACCAGTGGCCTGTTGCTCACTGTGACATGGCCACCACTGATCCGCTGACCACTGTGACATGGCCCCACAGTGACATGGCCACCACTGACCTGCTGCCCACTGTGACATAGCCCCAATAGTGACATGGCCACCACTGACCTGCTGCCAACTATGACATGGCCCCCATAGTGACATGGCCACAACTGACCTTCTGCCCACTGTGACATAGCCCCCACAGTGACATGGCAACCAGTGGCCTGTTGCTCACTGTGACATGGCCCCCATAGTGACATGGCCACCACTGACATGCTGCGCATTGTCACATGGCCCCACAGTGACGTGGCCACCACTGACCTGCTGCCCACTGTGATTGGCCACCACATTGAAATGGCCACCAGTGGACTGCTGCTCATTGTGACATGGCCACAACTGATCTGCTGCACACTGTGACATGACCTCACAGTGACATGGCCACCACTGACCCGATGACACCTGTGACATGGCCCCCACAGTGACATGGCCACCACTGACCCGCTGACCACTCTGACATGGCCCCCACAGTGACATGGCCAGCACTGACCTGCTGCCCACTGTGACATAGCCCCCACAGTGACATGGCAACTAGTGGCCTGTTGCTCACTGTGACATGGCCATCACTGACCTGCTCCCCACTGTGACATGGCCCCACAGTGACGTGGCCACTACTGACCTGCTGCCCACTGTGACATGGCCCCCACAGTGAAATGGCCACCAGTGACCTGCTATCAACTGTGACATAGCCCCCACAGTGACTTGGGCACCACTGACCTGCTGCCCACTTTGACATAGCCCCAATAGTGACATGGCCACCACTGACCTGCTGCCCAATGTGACTTAGCCCCCATAGTGACATGGCCACCACTGACCTGCTGCCCACTGTGACATGGCCCCCATAGTGACATGGCCAGCACTGACCTGCTATCCACTGTGACATAGCCCCCGCAGTGACATGGCCACAACTGACCTGCCGCTCTATGTGACATGGTTCCAAGTGACATGGCAACCACTGAGCCGCTGCCCACTGTGACATGGCCCCCACAGTGACATGGCCACCACTGACCTGCTGCCCACTGTGATGTGTCCCCCATAGTGACATGGCCACCACTGACCTGCTCCCCACTGTGACATGTCCCAAATAGTAACATGATCACCACTGACATGCTGTCCTCTGTGACATAGTCCCACAGTGACATGGCCACCCCTGACCTGCTGCCAACTGTGACATGGCCCCCATAGTGACATGGCCACCACTGACCTGCTGCCCACTGTGACATGTTCCACACAGTGAAATTGCCACCACTGACCTGCTACCCACTGTGACATAGCCCCCATAGTGACATGGCCACCACTGACCTGCTGCCCACTGTGACGGGGCCCCCATAGTGACATGGCCAGCACTGACCTGCTGCCCACTGTGACATAGCCCCCACAGTGACATGGCAACCAGTGGCCTGTTGCTCACTGTGACATGGCCACCAATGACCTGCTCCCCACTGTGACATGTCCCATACAGTAACATGATCACTACTGACATGCAGCCCACTGTCACATGGCCCAACACTGACGTGGCCACCACTGACCTGCTGCCCACTGTGACTGGCCACCACAGTGACATGGCCACCGGTGGACTGTTGCTCATTGTGACATGGCCACAACTGATCTGCTGCCCAATGTGGCATGGCCTCACACTGATATGGCCACCACTGACCCGCTGACCACTGTGACATGGCCCCCACAGTGACATGGCAAACAGAGGCCTGTTGCTCACTGTGACATGGCCCCCACAGTGACATGGCCACCACTGACCCGCTGACCACTGTGACATGGCCCCCACAGTGACATGGCCACCACTGACCCGCTGACCACAGTGACATGGCCCCCACAGTGACATGGCCACCACTTACCCGCTGACCACTGTGACATGGAGCCCACAGTGACATGGCAACCACTGACCTGCTACCCACTGTGACATAGCCCCCATAGTGACATGGACACCACTGCCCTGCTGCCCACTCTGACATAGCCCCCATAGTGACATGGCCACCACTTACCTGCTGCCCACTGTGACGGGGCCCCCATAGTGACATGGCCACCACTGACCTGCTGTCCACTGTGACATGGCCCCCACAGTGACATGGCAACCAGTGGCGTGTTGCTCACTGTGACATGGCCACCAATGACCTGCTGCACACTGTGACATATCCGAAACTGTAACATGATCACCACTGCCCGCTGCCCACTGTGTCATTGCCCCACAGTGACGTGGCCACCACTGAACCGATGCCAACTGTGACTGGCCACCACAGAGACATGGCCACCACTGACCTGATGACCACTGTGACATGGCCCCCATACTGACATGGCCACCACTGATCTGCTCCCCACTGTGACATGTCCCATACAGTAACATGATCACTACTGACATGCTCCCCACTGTCACATGGTCCCACAGTGACGTGGCCAGCACTGACCTGCTTCCCACTGTGACATGGACCCCATAGAGACATGGCCACCACTGACCTGCTGCCCAATGTGACATGGCCCCCACAGTGAAATGGCCACCAGTGACCTGCTATCAATTGTGACATAGCCCCAACAGTGACATGGCCACCACTGACCTGCTGCCCACTGTGACATGGCCCCCATAGAGACATGGCCATCACTGACCTGCTGCACACTGTGACATGGCCCCAGAGTGATGTGGCCACTACTGACCTGCTGCCCAATGTGACATGGCCCCCATAGTGACATGGCCACCACTGACCTGCTGCCCACTGTGACATGGCCCCCACAGTGACATGGCCACCACTGACCCGCCGACCACTCTGACATGGCCCCCACAGTGACATGGCCACCACTGACCCGCTGACCACTGTGACATGGCCCCCATAGTGACATGGCCACCACTGAACTGCTGCCCACTGTGACATGGCCCCCACAGTGATATGACCACCACTGACCTGCTGCCCACTGTGACATGGCCCCCATAGTGACATGGCTCCCACAGTGACATGGCCACCACTGACCTGCTGACCACTGTGACATGGCCCCCACAGTGACATGGCCACCACTGACCTGCTGCCCAATGTGACATGGACCCCATAGTGACATGGCCATCACTGACCTGCTGCCCAATGTGACATAGCCGCCATAGTGACATGGCCACCACTGACCTGCTGCCCACTGTGACATGGCCCCCATAGTGAGATAGCCACCACTGACCTGCTGCCCACTGTGACATGGCCCCCATAGTGACATGGCCACAACTGACCTGCTGCCCACTGTGACATAGCCCCCACAGTGACATGGCAACCAGTGGCCTGTTACTCTCTGTGACATGGCCATCACTGACCTGCTGCCCACTGTGACATGGCCCCACAGTGACGTAGCCACTACTGTCCTGCTGCCCACTGTGACATGGACCCCATAGTGACATGGCCAAAACTGAACTGGTGCCCACTGTGACATAGCCCCCACAGTGACATAGCAACCATTGGCCTGTTGCCCACAGTGACATGGCCACCACTGACCTGCTGCCCACTGTGACATGGCCCCCATAGTGACATGGCCACTACTGACCTGCTGCCCACTGTGACATGGACCCCATAGTGACATTGCCACCACTGACCTGCTGCCCACTGTGACATGGCCCCCATAGTGACATGGCCACAACTGACCTGCTGCCCACTGTGACATAGCCCCCACAGTGACATGGCAACCAGTGGCCTGTTGCTCACTGTGACATGGCCACCACTGACGTGCTGCACACTGTGACATGGCCCCACAGTGACATGGCCACCACTGACCCGCTGACAACTGTGACATGGCCCCCACAGTGACATGGCCACCACTGACCCGCTGACCACTGTGACATGGCCCCCACAGTGACATGCCCACAACTGACCTGCTGCCCACTGTGACATGGCTCCCAAAGTGACATGGCTCCCACTGACCCGCTGACCACTCTGACATGGCCCCCACAGTGACATGGCCACCACTGACCTGCTGCCCAATGTGACATAGCCCCCATAGTGACATGGCCACCACTGACCTGCTGCCCACTGTGACATGGCCCCCATAGTGACATGGCCACAACTGACCTGCTGCCCACTGTGACATAGCCCCTACAGTGACATGGCAACCAGTGGCCTGTTGCTCATTGTGACATGGCCACCACTGACCTGCTCCCCACTGTGACATGTCCCATACAGTAACATGATCACTACTGACATACTGCCCACTGTCACATGGCCCCACAGTGACGTGGCCACCACTGACCTGCTGCCCACTGTGACTGGCCACCACAGTGACATGGCCACCAATGGACTGTTGCTCATTGTGACATGGCCACAACTGATCTGCTGCCCACTGTGACATGACCTCACAGTGAAATGGCCACCACTGACCCGCTGAAAACTGTGACATGGCCCCATAGTGACATGGCCAGCACTGACCTGCTGCCCACTGTGACATAGCCCCCACAGTGACATGGCAACCAGTGTCCTGTTGCTCACTGTGACATGGCCACCACTGACGTGCTGCACACTGTGACATGGCCCCACAGTGACATGACCACCACTGACCTGTTGCCCAATGTGACATAGCCCCCATAGTGACATGGCCAGCACTGACCTGCTAACACTGTGACATAGCCCCCACAGTGACATGGCAACCAGTGGCCTGTTGCTCACTGTGACATGTCCATCACTGACCTGCTGCACACTGTGACATGGCCCCACAGTGACGTGGCCACTACTGACCTGCTGCCCACTGTGACATGGCCCCCATAGTGACATGGCCACCACTGACCTGCTGCCCACTGTGACATAGCCCCCACAGTGACATGGCAACCAGTGGCCTGTTGCTCACTGTGACATGGCCATCACTGACCTGCTGCACACTGTGACATGGCCGCACAGTGACGTGGCCACCACTGACCTGCTGCACACTGTGACATGACCTCACAGTGACATGGCCACTACTGCCCTGCTGCCCACTGTGACATGGCCCCCATAGTGACATGGACAGCACAGACATGCTACCCACTGTGACATATCCCCCACAGTGACATGGCAACCAGTACCCTGTTGCTCACTGTGACATGGCCACCACAGACCTGTTGCACACTGTGACATGACCTCACAGTGAGATGGCCACCACTGACCTGCTGCCCACTGTGACATGGCCCCCATAGTGACATGGCCACCACTGACCTGCTGCCCACTATGACATAGCCCCCACAGTGACATGGCAACCAGTGGCCTGTTGCTCACTGTGACATGGCCATCACTGACCTGCTGCACACTGTGACATGGCCCCACAGTGACGTGGCCACTACTGACCTGCTGCCCACTATGACATCGCCCCCATAGTGACATGGCCACCACTGACCTGCTGCCCACTGTGACATGGCCCCAACAGTGACATGGCCACTACTGACCCGCTGACCACTGTGACATAGCACCACAGTGACTTGGGCACCACTGACCTGCTGCCCACTGTGACATGGCCCCCATAGTGACATGGCCACCACTGACCTGCTGCCCACTGTGACATAGCCCCCACAGTGACATGGCAACCAGTGGCCTGTTGCTCATTGTGACATGGCCATCACTGACCTGCTGCACACTGTGACATGGCCCCACAGTGACGTGGCCGCTACTGACCTGCTGCCCACTGTGACATGGCCCCCATAGTGACATGGCCACCACTGACCTGCTGCCCACTGTGACATAGCCCCCACAGTGACATGGCAACCAGTGGCCTGTTTCTCACTTTGACATGGCTACCACTGACCTGCTGCACACTGTGACATGACCTCACAGTGACATGGCCAACACTGACCTGCTGCCCACTGTGACATGGCCCCCATAGTGACATGGCCAGCACTGACCTGCTGCCCACTGTGACATAGACCCCACAGTGACATGGCAACCAGTGGCCTGTTGCTCACTGTGACATGGCCATCACTGACCTGCTGCACACTGTGACATGGCCCCACAGTGACGTGGCCACTACTGACCTGCTGCCCACTGTGACATGGCCCCCATAGTGACATGGCCACCACTGACCTGCTGCCCACTGTGACATGGCCCCAACAGTGACATGGCCACTACTGACCCGCTGACCACTGTGACATAGCCCCACAGTGACTTGGGCACCACTGAATGCTGCCCACTGTGACATGGCCCCCATAGTGACATGGCCACCACTGACCTGCTGCCCACTGTGACATAGCCCCCACAGTGACATGGCAACCAGTGGCCTGTTGCTCACTGTGACATGGCCATCACTGACCTGCTGCACACTGTGACATGGCCCCACAGTGACGTGGCCACTACTGACCTGCTGCCCACTGTGACATGGCCCCCATAGTGACATGACCACCACTGACATGCTACCCACTGTGACATGGCCCCAACAGTGACATGGCAACCAGTGGCCTGTTGCTCATTGTGACATGGCCATCACTGACCTGTTGCACACTGTGACATGACCTCACTGTGACATGGCCACCACTGACCTGCTGCCCAATGTGACATAGCCCCCATAGTGACAAGGCCACCACTGACCCGCTGCCCACTGTGACATGGCCCCAACAGTGACATGGCCACTACTGACCCGCTGACCACTGTGACATAGCCCCACAGTGACTTGGGCACCACTGACCTGCTGCCCACTGTGACATGGCCCCCATAGTGACATGGCCACCACTGACCTGCTGCCCACTGTGACATAGCCCCCACAGTGACATGGCAACCAGTGGCCTCTTGCTCATTGTGACATGGCCATCACTGACCTGCTGCAAACTGTGACATGGCCCCACAGTGACGTGGCCACTATTGACCTGCTGCCCACTGTGACATGGCCCCCATAGTGACATGGCCAGCACTGACCTGCTGCCCACTGTGACATAGCCCCCACAGTGACATGGCAACCAGTGGCCTGTTGCTCACTGTGACATGGCTACCACTGACCTGCTGCACACTGTGACATGACCTCACAGTGACATGGCCAACACTGACCTGCTGCCCAATGTGACATAGCCCCCATAGTGACATGGCCACCATTGACCTGCTGCCCACTGTGACATGGCCCCCATAGTGACATGGCCACAACTGACCTGCTGCCCACTGTGACATAGCCCCCACAGTGACATGGCAACCAGTGGCCTGTTGCTCACTGTGACATGGCCACCACTGACGTGCTGCACACTGTGACATGGCCCCACAGTGACATGGCCACCACTGACCCGCTGACAACTGTGACATGGCCCCCACAGTGACATGGCCACCACTGACCCGCTGACCACTGTGACATGGCCCCCACAGTGACATGCCCACAACTGACCTGCTGCCCACTGTGACATGGCTCCCAAAGTGACATGGCTCCCACTGACCCGCTGACCACTCTGACATGGCCCCCACAGTGACATGGCCACCACTGACCTGCTGCCCAATGTGACATAGCCCCCATAGTGACATGGCCACCACTGACCTGCTGCCCACTGTGACATGGCCCCCATAGTGACATGGCCACAACTGACCTGCTGCCCACTGTGACATAGCCCCTACAGTGACATGGCAACCAGTGGCCTGTTGCTCATTGTGACATGGCCACCACTGACCTGCTCCCCACTGTGACATGTCCCATACAGTAACATGATCACTACTGACATACTGCCCACTGTCACATGCCCCCACAGTGACGTGGCCACCACTGACCTGCTGCCCACTGTGACTGGCCACCACAGTGACATGGCCACCAATGGACTGTTGCTCATTGTGACATGGCCACAACTGATCTGCTGCCCACTGTGACATGACCTCACAGTGAAATGGCCACCACTGACCCGCTGAAAACTGTGACATGGCCCCCACAGTGACATGGACACCACTGACCCGCTGCCCACTGTGACATGGCCCCATAGTGACATGGCCAGCACTGACCTGCTGCCCACTGTGACATAGCCCCCACAGTGACATGGCAACCAGTGTCCTGTTGCTCACTGTGACATGGCCACCACTGACGTGCTGCACACTGTGACATGGCCCCACAGTGACATGACCACCACTGACCTGTTGCCCAATGTGACATAGCCCCCATAGTGACATGGCCAGCACTGACCTGCTGCCCACTGTGACATAGCCCCCACAGTGACATGGCAACCAGTGGCCTGTTGCTCACTGTGACATGTCCATCACTGACCTGCTGCACACTGTGACATGGCCCCACAGTGACGTGGCCACTACTGACCTGCTGCCCACTGTGACATGGCCCCCATAGTGACATGGCCACCACTGACCTGCTGCCCACTGTGACATAGCCCCCACAGTGACATGGCAACCAGTGGCCTGTTGCTCACTGTGACATGGCCATCACTGACCTGCTGCACACTGTGACATGGCCGCACAGTGACGTGGCCACCACTGACCTGCTGCACACTGTGACATGACCTCACAGTGACATGGCCACTACTGCCCTGCTGCCCACTGTGACATGGCCCCCATAGTGACATGGACAGCACAGACATGCTACCCACTGTGACATATCCCCCACAGTGACATGGCAACCAGTACCCTGTTGCTCACTGTGACATGGCCACCACAGACCTGTTGCACACTGTGACATGACCTCACAGTGAGATGGCCACCACTGACCTGCTGCCCACTGTGACATGGCCCCCATAGTGACATGGCCACCACTGACCTGCTGCCCACTATGACATAGCCCCCACAGTGACATGGCAACCAGTGGCCTGTTGCTCACTGTGACATGGCCATCACTGACCTGCTGCACACTGTGACATGGCCCCACAGTGACGTGGCCACTACTGACCTGCTGCCCACTATGACATCGCCCCCATAGTGACATGGCCACCACTGACCTGCTGCCCACTGTGACATGGCCCCAACAGTGACATGGCCACTACTGACCCGCTGACCACTGTGACATAGCACCACAGTGACTTGGGCACCACTGACCTGCTGCCCACTGTGACATGGCCCCCATAGTGACATGGCCACCACTGACCTGCTGCCCACTGTGACATAGCCCCCACAGTGACATGGCAACCAGTGGCCTGTTGCTCATTGTGACATGGCCATCACTGACCTGCTGCACACTGTGACATGGCCCCACAGTGACGTGGCCACTACTGACCTGCTGCCCACTGTGACATGGCCCCCATAGTGACATGGCCACCACTGACCTGCTGCCCACTGTGACATAGCCCCCACAGTGACATGGCAACCAGTGGCCTGTTTCTCACTTTGACATGGCTACCACTGACCTGCTGCACACTGTGACATGACCTCACAGTGACATGGACAACACTGACCTGCTGCCCACTGTGACATGGCCCCCATAGTGACATGGCCAGCACTGACCTGCTGCCCACTGTGACATAGCCCCCACAGTGACATGGCAACCAGTGGCCTGTTGCTCACTGTGACATGGCCATCACTGACCTGCTGCACACTGTGACATGGCCCCACAGTGACGTGGCCACTACTGACCTGCTGCCCACTGTGACATGGCCCCCATAGTGACATGGCCACCACTGACCTGCTGCCCACTGTGACATGGCCCCAACAGTGACATGGCCACTACTGACCCGCTGACCACTGTGACATAGCCCCACAGTGACTTGGGCACCACTGAATGCTGCCCACTGTGACATGGCCCCCATAGTGACATGGCCACCACTGACCTGCTGCCCACTGTGACATAGCCCCCACAGTGACATGGCAACCAGTGGCCTGTTGCTCACTGTGACATGGCCATCACTGACCTGCTGCACACTGTGACATGGCCCCACAGTGACGTGGCCACTACTGACCTGCTGCCCACTGTGACATGGCCCCCATAGTGACATGACCACCACTGACATGCTACCCACTGTGACATGGCCCCAACAGTGACATGGCAACCAGTGGCCTGTTGCTCATTGTGACATGGCCATCACTGACCTGTTGCACACTGTGACATGACCTCACTGTGACATGGCCACCACTGACCTGCTGCCCAATGTGACATAGCCCCCATAGTGACAAGGCCACCACTGACCCGCTGCCCACTGTGACATGGCCCCCATAGTGACATGGCCACTACTGACCCGCTGACCACTGTGACATAGCCCCACAGTGACTTGGGCACCACTGACACGATGACACCTGTGACATGGCCCCCACAGTGACATGGCCACCACTGACCCGCTTACCACTGTGACATGGCCCCCATAGTGACATGGTCACCACTGAACTGCTGCCCACTGTGACATAGCCCCCATTGTGACATGGCCACCACTGACATGCTGACCACTCTGACATGGCCCCCATAGTGACATGGCCAGCACTGACCTGCTGCCCACTGTGACATAGCCCCCACAGTGACATGGCAACCAGTGGCCTGTTGCTCACTGTGACATGGCCACCACTGACCTGCTGCACACTGTGACATGGCCCCCACAGTGACATGGCGACCACTGATCCGCTGACCACTGTGACATGGCCCCACAGTGACATGGCCACCACTGACCTGCTACCCACTGTGACATAGCCCCAATAGTGACATGGCCACCACTGACCTGCTGCCCACTATGACATGGCGCCCATAGTGACATGGCCACAACTGACCTGCTGCCCACTGTGACATAACCCCCACAGTGACATGGCAACCAGTGGCCTGTTGCTCACTGTGACATGGCCCCCATAGTGACATGGCCACCACTGACATGCTGCCCACTGTCACATCGCCCCACAGTGACGTGGCCACCACTGACCTGCTGCCCACTGTGACATAGCCCCCACAGTGACATGGCAACCAGTGGCCTGTTGCTCATTGTGACATGGCCACAACTGATCTGCTGCCCACTGTGACATGGCCCACATTGTGACATGGCCACCACTGACCTGCTGCCCACTGTGACATATTCCCCACAGTGACATGGCAACCAGTGGCCTGTTGCTCACTGTGACATGGCCACCACTGACCTGCTGCCCACTGTGACATATTCCCCACAGTGACATGGCAACCAGTGGCATGTTGCTCACTGTGACATGGCCATCACTGACCTGCTGCACACTGTGACATGGCCCCACAGTGACGTGGCCATCACTGATCTGCTGCCCACTGTGACATAGCCCCCATAGTGACATGGCCACTACTGACCTGCTGCCCACTGTGACATAGCCCCCACAGTGACATGGCAACCAGTGGCCTGTTGCTCAGTGTGACATGGCCATCACTGACCTGCTGCACAATGTGACATGGCCCCACAGTGACGTGGCCACAACTAACCTGCTGCCCACTGTGACATGGCCCCCACAGTGACATGGCCACCACTGATCCGCTGACCACTGTGATATAGACACACAGTGACATGGCCACCACTGACCTGCTGCCCACTGTGACATAGCCCCCACAGTGACATGGCAACCAGTGGCCTGTTGCTCACTGTGACATGGCCGCCACTGACCTGCTGCGCACTGTGACATGACCTCACAGTGACATGGCCACCACTGACCTGCTGCCCACTGTGACATATCCCATACAGTAACATGATAACTACTGACATGCTGCCCACTTTCACATGGCCCCACAGTGACGTGGCCACCACTGACCTGCTGCCCAGTGTGACTGGCCACAACAGTGACATGGCCACCAGTGGACTGTTGCTCATTGTGACATGGCCACAACTGATCTGCTGCCCACTGTGACATGACCTCACAGTGACATGGCCACCACTGACCCGCTGACCACTGTGACATGTCGCAAACAGTAACATGATCACCACTGACATGCTGCCCACTGTGACATGGCCCCCACAGTGACATAGCAACCAGTGGCCTGTTGCTCACTGTGACATGGCCACCACTGACCTGCTGCACACTCTGACATGACTTCACAGTGACATGGGCATTACTGACCTGCTGCCCACTGTGACATGGCCCCCATAGTGACATGGCCACCACTGACCTGCTGCCCACTGTGACATAGCCCCCACAGTGACATGGCAACCAGTGGCCTGTTGCTCACTGTGACATGGCCAGCACTGACCTGCTGCACACTGTGACATGACCTCACAGTGACATGGCCACTACTGACCTGCTGCACACTGTGACATGGCCCCACAGTGACGTGGCCACTACTGACCAGCTGCTCACTGTGACATGGCCCCCATAGTGACATGGCCACCACTGACCTGCTGCCCACTGTGACATGGCCCCAACAGTGACGTGGCCACCACTGACCCGCTGACCACTGTGACATAGCCCCACAGTGACTTGGGCACCACTGACCTGCTGCCCACTGTGACATGGCCCCCATAGTGACATGGCCACCAGTGACCTGCTGCCCACTGTGACATGGCCCCCATAGTGACATGGCCACCACTGACCTGCAGCCCACTGTGACATAGCCCCCACAGTGACATGGCAACCAGTGGCCTGTTGCTCACTGTGACATGGCCACCACTGACCTGCTGCACACTGTGACATAACCTCACAGTGACATGGCCGCCACTGACCTGCTGCCCAATGTGACATGGCCCCCACAGTGACATGGCCAGCACTGACGTGCTGCCCACTGTGACATGGCCTCCATAGTGACATGGCCACCACTGACCTGCTGCCCACTGTGACATAGCCCCTACAGTGACATGGCAACCAGTGGCCTGTTGCTCACTGTGACATGGCCATCACTGACCTGCTGCCCACTGTGACATGGCCCCCATAGTGACATGGCCACCACTGACCTGCAGCCCACTGTGACATAGCCCCTACAGTGACATGGCAACCAGTGGCCTGTTGCTCACTGTGACATGGCCACCACTTACCTGCTGCACACTGTGACATGGTCCCAACAGTGACGTGGCCACTACTGACCTGCTGCCCACTGTGACATGACCCCCATAGTGACATGGCCACCACTGACCTGCTGCACACTATGACATGAACTCACAGTGACATGGCCACTACTGACCTGCTGCCCACTGTGACATAGCCCCCACAGTGACATGGCAACCAGTGGCCTGTTGCTCACTGTGACATGGCCATCACTGACCTGCTGCCCACTGTGACATGGCCCCCACAGTGACATGGCAACCACTGATCCGCTGACCACTGTGATATAGACACACAGTGACATGGCCACCACTGACCTGCTGCCCACTGTGACATAGCCCCCATAGTGACATGGGCACCACTGACCTGCTGCCCACTGTGACATGGCCCCCATTGTGACATGACCAGCACTGACCTGCTGCCCAGTGTGACTTGGTCCCCGCAGTGACATGGCCACCACTGACCCGCTGATCACTGTGACATGGCCCCATAGAGATTTGGCCACAACTGACCTGCTGCCCACTGTGACATAGCCCCCACAGTGACGTGGCCACTAGTGACCTGCTGCCCACTATGACATGGCCCCCATAGTGACATGGCCAGCACTAACCTGCTGCCCACTGTGACATAGCCCTCACAGTGACATGGCAACCAGTGGCCTGTTGCTCACTGTGACATGGCCCCACAGTGACGTGGCCACTAGTGACCTGCTGCCCACTGTGACATGGCCAACATAGTGACATGGCCACCACTGACCTGCTGCCCACTGTGACATTGCCCCAACAGTGACATGGCCACTACTGACCTGCTGCCCACTGTGACATTGCCCCAACAGTGACATGGCCACTACTGACCCGCTGACCACTGTGACATAGACCCACATTGACTTGGTCACCACTGACCTGCTGCCCACTGTGACATGGCCCCCATAGTGACATGGCCACCACTGACCTGCTGCCCACTGTGACATAGCCCCCACAGTGACATGGCAACCAGTGGCCTGTTGCTCACTGTGACATGGCCACCACTTACCTGCTGCACACTGTGACATGACCTCACAGTGACATGGCCACCACTGACCTGCTGCCCAATGTGACATAGCCCCCATAGTGACATGGCCACCACTGACCTGCTGCCCACTGTGACATGGCCCACATAGTGACATGGCCAGCACTGACCTGCTGCCCACTGTGACATAGCCCCCACAGTGACATGGCAACCAGTGGCCTGTTACTCACGGTGACATGGCCATCACTGACGTGCTGCACACTGTGACATGGCCCCACAGTGACGTGGCCACTACTGACCTGCTGCCCACTGTGACATGGCCCCCATAGTGACATGGCCACCACTGACATGCTGCCCACTGTGACATGGCCCCCATAGTGACATGGCCACCACTGACCTGCTGCCCACTGTGACATAGCCCCCACAGTGACATGGCAATCAGTGGCCTGTTGCTCACTGTGACATGGCCACCACTGACCTGCTGCACACTGTGACATGACCTCACAGTGACATGGCCACCACTGACCTGCTGCCCAATGTGACTTAGCCCCTATAGTGACATGGCCACCATTGACCTACTGCCCACTGTGACATGGCCCCCATAGTGACATGGCCAAAACTGACCTGCTGCCCACTGTGACATAGACCCCACAGTGACATGGCAACCAGTGGCCTGTTGCTCACTGTGACATGGCCACCATTGACCTGCTGCACACTGTGACATGGCCCCACAGTGACGTGGCCACTACTGACCTGCTGCCCACTGTGACATGGCACCCATAGTGACATGGCCACCACTGACCTGCTGCCCACTGTGACATGGCCCCCATAGTGACATGGCCACCACTGACCTGCTGCCCACTGTGACATAGCCCCCACAGTGACATGGCAACCAGTGGCCTGTTTCTCACTGTGACATGGCCAGCACTGACCTGCTGCACACTGTGACATGACCTCACAGTGACATGGCCACTACTGACCTGCTGCACACTGTGACATGGCCCCACAGTGACGTGGCCACTACTGACCAGCTGCTCACTGTGACATGGCCCCCATAGTGACATGGCCACCACTGACCTGCTGCCCACTGTGACATGGCCCCAACAGTGACGTGGCCACCACTGACCCGCTGACCACTGTGACATAGCCCCACAGTGACTTGGGCACCACTGACCTGCTGCCCACTGTGACATGGCCCCCATAGTGACATGGCCACCACTGACCTGCTGCCCACTGTGACATAGCACCCACAGTGACATGGCAACCAGTGGCCTGTTGCTCATTGTGACATGGCCATCACTGACCTGCTGCCCACTGTGACATGGCCCCCATAGTGACATGGCCACCACTGACCTGCTGCCCACTGTGACATGGCCCCAACAGTGACATGGCCACTACTGACCCGCTGACCACTGTGACATAGCCCCACAGTGACTTGTTCACCACTGACCTGCTGCCCACTGTGACATGGCCCCCATAGTGACATGGCCACCACTGGACTTCTGCGCACTGTGACATAGCCCCCACAGTGTTATGGCAACCAGTGGCCTGTTGCTCACTGTGACATGGCCACCACTGACCTGCTGCACACTGTGACATGACCTCACAGTGACATGGCCACCACTGACCTGCTGACCAATGTGACATAGCCCCCATAGTGGCATCGCCACCACTGACCTGCTGCCCACTGTGACATGGCCCCCATAGTGACATGGCCACTACTGACTTGCTGCACACTGTGACATGGCCCCACAGTGACGTGGCCACTACTGACCTGCTGCCCACTGTGACATGGCCCCCATAGTGACATGGCCACGACTGACCTGCTGCCCACTGTGACATAGCCCCCACAGTGACATGGCAACCAGTGGCCTGTTGCTCACTGTGACATGGCCATCACTGACCTGCTGCACACTGTGACATGGCCCCACAGTGACGTGGCCACTACTGACCTGCTGCCCACTGTGACCTAGCCCCCATAGTGACATGGCCACCACTGACCTGCTGCCCACTGTGACATGGCCCCAACAGTGACATGGCCACTACTGACCCGCTGACCACTGTGACATGGCCCCCATAGTGACATGGCCACCACTGACCTGCTGCCCACTGAGACATGGCCCCCATAATGACATGGCCACCACTGACCTGCTGCCCACTGTGACATAGCCCCCACAGTGACATGGCAACCAGTGGCCCGTTGCTCACTGTGACATGGCCATCACTGACCTGCTGCACACTGTGACATTGCCCCACAGTGACGTGTCCACTACTGACCTGCTGCCCACTGTGACATGGCCCCCATAGTGACATGGCCACCACTGACCTGCTGCCCACTGTGACATGGCCCCCATAGTGACATGGCCACCACTGATCTGCTGCCCACTGTGACATAGCCCCCACAGTGACATGGCAACCAGTGGCCTGTTTCTCACTGTGACATGGCCACCACTTACCTGCTGCCCACTGTGACATGGCCCCAACAGTGACATGGCCACTACTGACCCGCTGACCACTGTGACATTGCCCCACAGTGACTTGGGCACCACTGACCTGCTGCCCACTGTGACATGGCCCCCATAGTGACATGGCCACCACTGACCTGCTGCCCACTGTGACATAGCACCCACAGTGACATGGCAACCAGTGGCCTGTTGCTCATTGTGACATGGCCATCACTGACCTGCTGCCCACTGTGACATGGCCCCCATAGTGACATGGCCACCACTGACCTGCTGCCCACTGTGACATGGCCCCAACAGTGACATGGCCACTACTGACCCGCTGACCACTGTGACATAGCCCCACAGTGACTTGGGCACCACTGACCTGCTGCCCACTGTGACATGGCCCCCATAGTGACATGGCCACCACTGACCTGCTGCCCACTGTGACATAGCCCCCACAGTGACATGGCAACCAGTGGCCTGTTGCTCACTGTGACATGGCCACCACTGACCTGCTGCACACTGTGACATGGCCCCACAGTGACGTGGCCACTACTGACCTGCTGCCCACTGTGACATGGCCCCCATAGTGACATGGCCACCACTGACCTGCTTCCCACTGTGACATGGCCCCCATAGTGACATGGCCACCACTGACCTGCTGCCCACTGTGACATAGCCCCCACAGTGACATGGCAACCAGTGGCCTGTTGCTCACTGTGACATGGCCATCACTGACCTGCTGCACACTGTGACATGGCCCCACAGTGACGTGGCCACTACTGACCTGCTGCTAATTGTGACATGGCCCCCATAGTGACATGGCCACTACTGACCTGCTGCCCACTGTGACATAGCCCCACAGTGACTTGGGCACCACTGACCTGCTGCCCACTGTGACATGGCCCCCATAGTGACATGGCCACCACTGACCTGCTGCCCACTGTGACATAGCCCCCACAGTGACATGGCAACCAGTGGCCTGTTGCTCACTGTGACATGGCTATCACTGACCTGCTGCACACTGTGACATGGCCCCACAGTGACGTGGCCACTAGTGACCTGCTGCCCACTGTGACATGGCCCCCATAGTAACATGGCCACCACTTACCTGCTGCACACTGTGACATGGCCCCACAGTGACATGGCTACCACTGACCTGCTCCCCACTCTGAAATGTCCCAAACAGTAACATGGCCACCACTGACCTGCTAACCACTGTGACATGGCCACAACTGACCTACTGCCCACTGTGACATAGCCCCCACAGTGACATGGCAACCAGTGGCCTGTTGCTCACTGTGACATGGCCACCACTAAACTGCTGCACACTGTGACATGACCTCACAGTGACGTGGCCACTACTGACCTGCTGCCCACTGTGACATGGCCCCCATAGTGACATGGCCACCACTGACCTGCTGCCCACTGTGACATAGCCCCCACAGTGACATGGCAACCAGTGGCCTGTTGCTCACTGTGACATGGCCATCACTGACCTGCTGCACACTGTGACATGGCCCCACAGTGACGTCGCCACTACTGATATTCTGCCCACTGTGACATGGCCGCCATAGTGACATGGCCACAACTGACCTGCTGCCCACTGTGACATGGCCCCCGTAGTGACATGGCCAGCACTGACCTGCTCCCCACTGTGACATAGCCCCCACAGTGACATGGCAACCAGTGGCCTGTTGCTCACTGTGACATGGCCATCACTGACCTGCTGCACACTGTGACATGGCCGCACAGTGACATGGCCACCACTGACCTGCTGCCCACTGTGACATGGCCCCCATAGTGACATGGCCACCACTGACCTGCTGCCCACTGTGACATGGCCACCATAGTGACATGGCCACAACTGACCTGCTGCCCACTGTGACATTGCCCCCATAGTGACATGGCCACCACTGACCTACTGCCCACTGTGACATAGCCCCCACAGTGACATGGCAACCAGTGGCCTGTTGCTCACTGTGACATGAGCTCACAGTGACATGGCCACCACTGACCTGATGCCCACTGTGACATGGCCCCCATAGTGACATGGCCACCACTGACCTGCTGCCCACTGTGAAATGGCCACCATAGTGACACGGCCAGCACTGACCTGCTGCCCAATGTGAAATAGCCCCCACAGTGACATGGCAACCAGTGGCCTGTTGCTCACTGTGACATGGCCACCACTGACCTGCTGCACACTGTGACATGACCTCACAGTGACATGGCCACCACTGACCTGCTCCCCACTGTGACATGTCCCATACAGTAACATCATCACTACTGACATGATGCCCACTGTCACATGGCCCCACAGTGACGTGGCCACCACTGACATGCTGCCCACTGTGATTGGCCACCAGAGTGACATGGCCACCAGTGGACTGTTGCTCATTGTGACATGGCCACAACTGATCTGCTGCCCACTGTGACATGACCTCACAGTGACATGGCCACCACTGACACGATGACACCTGTGACATGGACCCCACAGTGACATGGCCACCACTGACCCGCTGACAACTCTGACATGGCCCCCACAGTGACATACCCACCACTGACCTGCTGCCCACTGTGACATAGCCCCCACAGTGACATGGCAACCAGTGGCCTGTTGCTCACTCTGACATGGCCACCACTGACCTGCTGCACACTGTGACATGACCTCACAGTGACATGGCCACCAGTGACCTGCTCCCCACTGTGACATGTCCCATACTATAAGATCATCACTACTGACATGATGCCCACTGTCACATGGCCCCACAGTGACGTGGCCACCACTGACCTGCTGCCCACTGTGATTGGCCACCACAGTGACATGGCCACTGGTGGAATGTTGCTCATTGTGACTTGGCCACAACTGATCTGCTGCCCGCTGTGACATGACCTCACAGTGACATGGCCACCACTGACACGATGACACCTGTGACATGGCCCCAACAGTGACATGGCCACCACTGACCCGCTGACCACTGTGACATGGCCCCCATAGTGACATGGCCACCACTGACCTGCTGCCCACTGTGACATAGCCTCCACAGTGACATGGCAACCAGTGGCCTGTTGCTCACTGTGACATGGCCACCACTGACGTGCTGCACACTGTGACATGGCCCCCACAGTGACATGGCGACGACTGATCCGCTGACCACTGTGACATGGCCCCACAGTGACATGGCCACCACTGACCTGCTACCCACTGTGACATAGCCCCAGTAGTGACATGGCCACCACTGACCTGCTGCCCACTGTGACATAGCCCCCACAGTGACATGGCAAACAGTGGCCTGTTGCTCACTGTGACATGGCCCCCACAGTGACGTGGCCACCACTGACCTGCTGCCCACTGTGATTGGCCACCACAGTGAAACGGCCACCAGTGGACTGCTGCTCATTGTGACATGGCCACAACTGATCTGCTGCCCACTCTGACATGACCTCACAGTGACATGGCCACCACTGACACGATAACACCTGTGACATGGCCCCCACAGTGACATGGCCACCACTGACCCGCTGACCACTCTGACATGGCCCCAACAGTGACATGGCCATCACTGACCTGCTGCCCACTGTGACATGGCCCCCATAGTGACATGGCCAGCACTGACCTGCTGCCCACTGTGACATAGCCCCCACAGTGACATGGCAACCAGGGGCCTGTTGCTCACTGTGATATGGCCATCACTGACCTGCTACCCACTGTGACATGGCCCCACAGTGACGTGGCCACTACTGACCTGCTTCCCACTGTGACATGGACCCCATAGAGACATGGCCACCACTGACCTGCTGCCCAATGTGACATGGCCCCCACAGTGAAATGGCCACCAGTGACCTACTATCAATTGTGACATAGCCCCAACAGTGACATGGCCACCACTGACCTGCTGCCCACTGTGACATGGCCACCACAGTGACATGGCAACCAGTGGCCTATTGCTCACTGTGAAATGGCCGCCATAGTGACATGGCCACCACTGACCTGCTGCCCACTGTGACATGGCCCGCATAATGACATGGCCACCACTGACCTGCTGCCCACTGTGACATAGCCCCCACAGTGACATGGCAACCAGTGGCCTGTTGCTCACTGTGAAATGGCCGCCATAGTGACATGGCCACCACTGACCTGCTGCCCACTGTGACATGGCCCGCATAATGACATGGCCACCACTGACCTGCTGCCCACTGTGACATGGCCCCCACAGTGACATGGCGACGACTGATCCGCTGACCACTGTGACATGGCCCCACAGTGACATGGCCACCACTGACCTGCTACCCACTATGACATAGCCCCAATAGTGACATGGCCACCACTGACCTGCTGCCCACTGTGACATGGCCCCCATAGTGACATGGCTACCACTGACCTGCTGCCCACTGTGACATTGCCCCCATAGTGACATGGCCACAAGTGACCTGCTGCCCACTGTGACATAGCCCCAACATTGACATGGCAACCAGTGGCCTGTTGCTCACTGTGACATGACCTCACAGTGACATGGCCACCACTGACCTGCTCCCCACTGTGACATGTCCCATACAGTAACGTCATCACTACTGACATGTTGCCAACTGTCACATGGCCCCACAGTGAAGTGGCCACCACTGACCTGCTGCCCACTGTGACATGGCCCCCATAGTGACATGGCCAGCACTGACCTGCTGCCCACTGTGACATGGCCCCCATAGTGACATGGCCACAACTGACCTGCTGCGCACTGTGACATAGCCCCCACAGTGACATGGCAAACAGTGGCCTGTTGCTCACTGTGACATGGCCCCCACAGTGACGTGGCCACCACTGACCTGCTGCCCACTGTGATTGGCCACCACAGTGAAACGGCCACCAGTGGACTGCTGCTCATTGTGACATGGCCACAACTGATCTGCTGCCCACTCTGACATGACCTCACAGTGACATGACCACCACTGACACGATAACACCTGTGACATGGCCCCCACAGTGACATGGCCACCACTGACCCGCTGACCACTCTGACATGGCCCCCACAGTGACATGGCCACCACTGACCTGCTGCCCACTGTGACATGGCCCCCATAGTGACATGGCCAGCACTGACCTGCTGCCCACTGTGACATAGCCCCCACAGTGACATGGCAACCAGGGGCCTGTTGCTCACTGTGATATGGCCATCACTGACCTGCTACCCACTGTGACATGGCCCCACAGTGACGTGGCCACTACTGACCTGCTTCCCACTGTGACATGGACCCCATAGAGACATGGCCACCACTGACCTGCTGCCCAATGTGACATGGCCCCCACAGTGAAATGGCCACCAGTGACCTACTATCAATTGTGACATAGCCCCAACAGTGACATGGCCACCACTGACCTGCTGCCCACTGTGACATGGCCACCACAGTGACATGGCAACCAGTGGCCTATTGCTCACTGTGAAATGGCCGCCATAGTGACATGGCCACCACTGACCTGCTGCCCACTGTGACATGGCCCGCATAATGACATGGCCACCACTGACCTGCTGCCCACTGTGACATAGCCCCCACAGTGACATGGCAACCAGTGGCCTGTTGCTCACTGTGAAATGGCCGCCATAGTGACATGGCCACCACTGACCTGCTGCCCACTGTGACATGGCCCGCATAATGACATGGCCACCACTGACCTGCTGCCCACTGTGACATGGCCCCCACAGTGACATGGCGACGACTGATCCGCTGACCACTGTGACATGGCCCCACAGTGACATGGCCACCACTGACCTGCTACCCACTATGACATAGCCCCAATAGTGACATGGCCACCACTGACCTGCTGCCCACTATGACATGGCCCCCATAGTGACATGGCTACCACTGACCTGCTGCCCACTGTGACATTGCCCCCATAGTGACATGGCCACAAGTGACCTGCTGCCCACTGTGACATAGCCCCAACATTGACATGGCAACCAGTGGCCTGTTGCTCACTGTGACATGACCTCACAGTGACATGGCCACCACTGACCTGCTCCCAACTGTGACATGTCCCATACAGTAACGTCATCACTACTGACATGTTGCCAACTGTCACATGGCCCCACAGTGAAGTGGCCACCACTGACCTGCTGCCCACTGTGACATGGCCCCCATAGTGACATGGCCAGCACTGACCTGCTGCCCACTGTGACATAGCCCCCACAGTGACATGGCAACCAGGGGCCTGTTGCTCACTGTGATATGGCCATCACTGACCTGCTACCCACTGTGACATGGCCCCACAGTGACGTGGCCACTACTGACCTGCTTCCCACTGTGACATGGACCCCATAGAGACATGGCCACTACTGACCTGCTGCCCAATGTGACATGGCCCCCACAGTGAAATGGCCACCAGTGACCTACTATCAATTGTGACATAGCCCCAACAGTGACATGGCCACCACTGACCTGCTGCCCACTGTGACATGGCCACCACAGTGACATGGCAACCAGTGGCCTATTGCTCACTGTGAAATGGCCGACATAGTGACATGGCCACCACTGACCTGCTGCCCACTGTGACATGGCCTGCATAATGACATGGCCACCACTGACCTGCTGCCCACTGTGACATAGCCCCCACAGTGACATGGCAACCAGTGGCCTGTTGCTCACTGTGAAATGGCCGCCATAGTGACATGGCCACCACTGACCTGCTGCCCACTGTGACATGGCCCGCATAATGACATGGCCACCACTGACCAGCTGCCCACTGTGACATGGCCCCCACAGTGACTTGGGCACCACTGACCTGCTGCCCATTGTGACATAGCCCCCATAGTGACATGGCCACCACTGACCTGCTGCCCACTGTGACATAGCCCCCACAGTGACATGGCAACCAGTGGCCTGTTCCTCACTGTGACATGGCCATCACTGACCTGCTGCACACTGTGACATGGCCCCACAGTGACGTGGCCACTACTGACCTGCTGCACACTGTGACATGGCCCCCATAGTGACATGGCCAGCACTGACCTGCTCCCCACTGTGACATAGCCCCCACAGTGACATGGCAACCAGTGGCCTGTTGCTCACTGTGACATGGCCATCACTGACCTGCTGCACACTGTGACATGGCCGCACAGTGACATGGCCACCACTGACCTGCTGCCCACTGTGACATGGCCCCCATAGTGACATGGCCACCACTGACCTGCTGCCCACTGTGACATGGCCACCATATTGACATGGCCACCACTGACCTGCTGCCCACTGTGACATAGCCCCCAGAGTGACATGGCAACCAGTGGCCCTCTGCTCACTGTGACATGGCCATCACTGACCTGCTGCACACTGTGACATGGCCCCACAGTGACGTGGCCACTACTGACCTGCTGCCCACTGTGACATGGCCCCCATAGTGACATGGCCACCACTGACCTGCTGCCCACAGTGACATAGCCCCCACAGTGACATGGCAACCAGTGGCCTGTTCCTCACTGTGACATGGCCATCACTGACCTGCTGCACACTGTGACATGGCCCCACAGTGACGTGGCCACTACTGACCTGCTGCACACTGTGACATGGCCCCCATAGTGACATGGCCAGCACTGACCTGCTCCCCACTGTGACATAGCCCCCACAGTGACATGGCAACCAGTGGCCTGTTGCTCACTGTGACATGGCCATCACTGACCTGCTGCACACTGTGACATGGCCGCACAGTGACATGGCAACCACTGACCTGCTGCCCACTGTGACATGGCCCCCATAGTGACATGGCCACCACTGACCTGCTGCCCACTGTGACATGGCCACCATAGTGACATGGCCACCACTGACCTGCTGCCCACTGTGACATAGCCCCCAGAGTGACATGGCAACCAGTGGCCCTCTGCTCACTGTGACATGGCCATCACTGACCTGCTGCACACTGTGACATGGCCCCACAGTGACGTGGCCACTACTGACTTGCTGCCCACTGTGACATGGCCCCCATAGTGACATGGCCACCACTGACCTGCTGCCCACAGTGACATAGCCCCCACAGTGACATGGCAACCAGTGGCCTGTTGCTCACTGTGACATGGCCATCACTTACCTGCTGCACACTGTGACATGGCCCCACAGTGACGTGGCCACTACTGACCTGCTGCCCACTGTGACATGGCCCCTATAGTGACATGGCCACCACTGACCTGCTGCCCACTGTGACATAGCCCCACAGTGACTTGGGCACAACTGACCTGCTGCCCATTGTGACATAGCCCCCATAGTGACATGGCCACCACTGACCTGCTGCCCACTGTGACATAGCCCCCACAGTGACATAGCAACCAGTGGCCTGTTCCTCACTGTGACATGGCCATCACTGACCTGCTGCACACTGTGACATGGCCCCACAGTGACGTGGCCACTACTGACCTGCTGCACACTGTGACATGGCCCCCATAGTGACATGGCCACCACTGACCTGCTGCCCACTGTGACATTGCCCCCATAGTGACATGGCCACCACTGACCTACTGCCCACTGTGACATAGCCCCCACAGTGACATGGCAACCAGTGGCCTGTTGCTCACTGTGACATGAGCTCACAGTGACATGGCCAGCACTGACCTGCTGCCCACTGTGACATAGCCCCCACAGTGACATGGCAACCAGGGGCCTGTTGCTCACTGTGATATGGCCATCACTGACCTGCTACCCACTGTGACATGGCCCCACAGTGACGTGGCCACTACTGACCTAATTCCCACTGTGACATGGACCCCATAGAGACATGGCCACTACTGACCTGCTGCCCAATGTGACATGGCCCCCACAGTGAAATGGCCACCAGTGACCTACTATCAATTGTGACATAGCCCCAACAGTGACATGGCCACCACTGACCTGCTGCCCACTGTGACATGGCCACCACAGTGACATGGCAACCAGTGGCCTATTGCTCACTGTGAAATGGCCGACATAGTGACATGGCCACCACTGACCTGCTGCCCACTGTGACATGGCCCGCATAATGACATGGCCACCACTGACCTGCTGCCCACTGTGACATAGCCCCCACAGTGACATGGCAACCAGTGGCCTGTTGCTCACTGTGAAATGGCCGCCATAGTGACATGGCCACCACTGACCTGCTGCCCACTGTGACATGGCCCGCATAATGACATGGCCACCACTGACCAGCTGCCCACTGTGACATGGCCCCCACAGTGACTTGGGCACCACTGACCTGCTGCCCATTGTGACATAGCCCCCATAGTGACATGGCCACCACTGACCTGCTGCCCACTGTGACATAGCCCCCACAGTGACATGGCAACCAGTGGCCTGTTCCTCACTGTGACATGGCCATCACTGACCTGCTGCACACTGTGACATGGCCCCACAGTGACGTGGCCACTACTGACCTGCTGCACACTGTGACATGGCCCCCATAGTGACATGGCCAGCACTGACCTGCTCCCCACTGTGACATAGCCCCCACAGTGACATGGCAACCAGTGGCCTGTTGCTCACTGTGACATGGCCATCACTGACCTGCTGCACACTGTGACATGGCCGCACAGTGACATGGCCACCACTGACCTGCTGCCCACTGTGACATGGCCCCCATAGTGACATGGCCACCACTGACCTGCTGCCCACTGTGACATGGCCACCATATTGACATGGCCACCACTGACCTGCTGCCCACTGTGACATAGCCCCCAGAGTGACATGGCAACCAGTGGCCCTCTGCTCACTGTGACATGGCCATCACTGACCTGCTGCACACTGTGACATGGCCCCACAGTGACGTGGCCACTACTGACCTGCTGCCCACTGTGACATGGCCCCCATAGTGACATGGCCACCACTGACCTGCTGCCCACAGTGACATAGCCCCCACAGTGACATGGCAACAAGTGGCCTGTTCCTCACTGTGACATGGCCATCACTGACCTGCTGCACACTGTGACATGGCCCCACAGTGACGTGGCCACTACTGACCTGCTGCACACTGTGACATGGCCCCCATAGTGACATGGCCAGCACTGACCTGCTCCCCACTGTGACATAGCCCCCACAGTGACATGGCAACCAGTGGCCTGTTGCTCACTGTGACATGGCCATCACTGACCTGCTGCACACTGTGACATGGCCGCACAGTGACATGGCAACCACTGACCTGCTGCCCACTGTGACATGGCCCCCATAGTGACATGGCCACCACTGACCTGCTGCCCACTGTGACATGGCCACCATAGTGACATGGCCACCACTGACCTGCTGCCCACTGTGACATAGCCCCCACAGTGACATGGCAACCAGTGGCCTGTTCCTCACTGTGACATGGCCATCACTGACCTGCTGCACACTGTGACATGGCCCCACAGTGACGTGGCCACTACTGACCTGCTGCACACTGTGACATGGCCCCCATAGTGACATGGCCACCACTGACCTGCTGCCCACTGTGACATTGCCCCCATAGTGACATGGCCACCACTGACCTACTGCCCACTGTGACATAGCCCCCACAGTGACATGGCAACCAGTGGCCTGTTGCTCACTGTGACATGAGCTCACAGTGACATGGCCACCACTGACCTGATGCCCACTGTGACATGGCCCCCATAGTGACATGGCCACCACTGACCTGCTGCCCACTGTGAAATGGCCACCATAGTGACACGGCCAGCACTGACCTGCTGCCCAATGTGAAATAGCCCCCACAGTGACATGGCAACCAGTGGCCTGTTGCTCACTGTGACATGGCCGCCACTGACCTGCTGCACACTGTGACATGACCTCACAGTGACATGGCCACCACTGACCTGCTCCCCACTGTGACATGTCCCATACAGTAACATCATCACTACTGACATGATGCCCACTGTCACATGGCCCCACAGTGACGTGGCCACCACTGACATGCTGCCCACTGTGATTGGCCACCAGAGTGACATGGCCACCAGTGGACTGTTGCTCATTGTGACATGGCCACAACTGATCTGCTGCCCACTGTGACATGACCTCACAGTGACATGGCCACCACTGACACGATGACACCTGTGACATGGACCCCACAGTGACATGGCCACCACTGACCCGCTGACAACTCTGACATGGCCCCCACAGTGACATACCCACCACTGACCTGCTGCCCACTGTGACATAGCCCCCACAGTGACATGGCAACCAGTGGCCTGTTGCTCACTGTGACATGGCCACCACTGACCTGCTGCACACTGTGACATGACCTCACAGTGACATGGCCACCAGTGACCTGCTCCCCACTGTGACATGTCCCATACTATAAGATCATCACTACTGACATGATGCCCAGTGTCACATGGCCCCACAGTGACGTGGCCACCACTGACCTGCTGCCCACTGTGATTGGCCACCACAGTGAAACGGCCACCAGTGGACTGCTGCTCATTGTGACATGGCCACAACTGATCTGCTGCCCACTCTGACATGACCTCACAGTGACATGGCCACCACTGACACGATAACACCTGTGACATGGCCCCCACAGTGACATGGCCACCACTGACCCGCTGACCACTCTGACATGGCCCCCACAGTGACATGGCCACCACTGACCTGCTGCCCACTGTGACATGGCCCCCATAGTGACATGGCCAGCACTGACCTGCTGCCCACTGTGACATAGCCCCCACAGTGACATGGCAACCAGGGGCCTGTTGCTCACTGTGATATGGCCATCACTGACCTGCTACCCACTGTGACATGGCCCCACAGTGACGTGGCCACTACTGACCTGCTTCCCACTGTGACATGGCCCCCATAGTGACATGGCCACCACTGACCTGCTGCCCACTGTGACATGGCCCCAACAGTGACATGGCCACTACTGACCCGCTGACCACTGTGACATAGCCTCACAGTGACTTGTTCACCACTGACCTGCTGCCCACTGTGACATGGCCCCCATAGTGACATGGCCACAACTGGACTGCTGCGCACTGTGACATAGCCCCCATAGTGACATGGCAACCAGTGGCCTGTTGCTCACTGTGACATGGCCATCACTGACCTGCTGCACACTGTGACATGGCCCCACAGTGACGTGGCCACTACTGACCTGCTGCCCACTGTGACATGGCCCCCATAGTGACATGGCCACCACTGACCTGCTGCCCACTGTGACATGGCCCCCATAGTGACATGGCCACCACTGACCTGCTGCCCACTGTGACATGGCCCCAACAGTGACATGGCCACTACTGACCCGCTGACCACTGTGACATGGCCCCCATAGTGACATGGCCACCACTGACCTGCTGCCCACTGAGACATGGCCCCCATAATGACATGGCCACCACTGACCTGCTGCCCACTGTGACATAGCCCCCACAGTGACATGGCAACCAGTGGCCTGTTGCTCACTGTGGCATGGCCATCACTGACCTGCTGCACACTGTGACATTGCCCCACAGTGACGTGGCCACTACTGACCTGCTGCCCACTGTGACATGGCCCCCATAGTGACATGGCCACCACTGACCTGCTGCCCACTGTGACATGGCCCCAACAGTGACATGGCCACTACTGACCCGCTGACCACTGTGACATAGCCCCACAGTGACTTGGGCACCACTGACCTGCTGCCCACTGTGACATGGCCCCCATAGTGACATGGCCACCACTGACCTGCTGCCCACTGTGACATAGCCCCCACAGTGACATGGCAACCAGTGGCCTGTTGCTCACTGTGACATGGCCACCACTGCCCTGCTGCACACTGTGACATGGCCCCACAGTGACGTGGCCACTACTGACCTGCTGCCCACTGTGACATGGCCCCCATAGTGACATGGCCACCACTGACCTGCTGCCCACTGTGACATGGCCCCCATAGTGACATGGCCACCACTGACCTGCTGCCCACTGTGACATAGCCCCCACAGTGACATGGCAACCAGTGGCCTGTTGCTCATTGTGACATGGCCATCACTGACCTGCTGCACACTGTGACATGGCCCCACAGTGACGTGGCCACTACTGACCTGCTGCCCACTGTGACATGGCCCCCATAGTGACATGGCCACCACTGACCTGCTGCCCACTGTGACATAGCCCCCACAGTGACATGGCAACCAGTGGCCTGTTGCTCATTGCGACATTACCTCACAGTGACATGGCCACCACTGACCTGCTGCCCAATGTGACATAGCCCCCATAGTGACATGGCCACAACTGATCTGCTGCCCACTGTGACATGACCTCACAGTGACATGGCCACCACTGACACGATGACACCTGTGACATGGACCCCACAGTGACATGGCCACCACTGACCCGCTGACAACTCTGACATGGCCCCCACAGTGACATACCCACCACTGACCTGCTGCCCACTGTGACATAGCCCCCACAGTGACATGGCAACCAGTGGCCTGTTGCTCACTCTGACATGGCCACCACTGACCTGCTGCACACTGTGACATGACCTCACAGTGACATGGCCACCAGTGACCTGCTCCCCACTGTGACATGTCCCATACTATAAGATCATCACTACTGACATGATGCCCACTGTCACATGGCCCCACAGTGACGTGGCCACCACTGACCTGCTGCCCACTGTGATTGGCGACCACAGTGACATGGCCACCGGTGGAATGTTGCTCATTGTGACTTGGCCACAACTGATCTGCTGCCCGCTGTGACATGACCTCACAGTGACATGGCCACCACTGACACGATGACACCTGTGACATGGCCCCAACAGTGACATGGCCACCACTGACCCGCTGACCACTGTGACATGGCCCCCATAGTGACATGGCCACCACTGACCTGCTGCCCACTGTGACATAGCCTCCACAGTGACATGGCAACCAGTGGCCTGTTGCTCACTGTGACATGGCCACCACTGACGTGCTGCACACTGTGACATGGCCCCCACAGTGACATGGCGACGACTGATCCGCTGACCACTGTGACATGGCCCCACAGTGACATGGCCACCACTGACCTGCTACCCACTGTGACATAGCCCCAGTAGTGACATGGCCACCACTGACCTGCTGCCCACTGTGACATGGCCCCCATAGTGACATGGCCACTACTGACCTGCTGCACACTGTGACATGGCCCCCATAGTGACATGGCCAGCACTGACCTGCTCCCCACTGTGACATAGCCCCCACAGTGACATGGCAACCAGTGGCCTGTTGCTCACTGTGACATGGCCATCACTGACCTGCTGCACACTGTGACATGGCCGCACAGTGACATGGCCACCACTGACCTGCTGCCCACTGTGACATGGCCCCCATAGTGACATGGCCACCACTGACCTGCTGCCCACTGTGACATGGCCACCATAGTGACATGGCCACCACTGACCTGCTGCCCACTGTGACATAGCCCCACAGTGACTTGGGCACAACTGACCTGCTGCCCATTGTGACATAGCCCCCATAGTGACATGGCCACCACTGACCTGCTGCCCACTGTGACATAGCCCCCACAGTGACATAGCAACCAGTGGCCTGTTCCTCACTGTGACATGGCCATCACTGACCTGCTGCACACTGTGACATGGCCCCACAGTGACGTGGCCACTACTGACCTGCTGCACACTGTGACATGGCCCCCATAGTGACATGGCCACCACTGACCTGCTGCCCACTGTGACATTGCCCCCATAGTGACATGGCCACCACTGACCTACTGCCCACTGTGACATAGCCCCCACAGTGACATGGCAACCAGTGGCCTGTTGCTCACTGTGACATGAGCTCACAGTGACATGGCCACCACTGACCTGATGCCCACTGTGACATGGCCCCCATAGTGACATGGCCACCACTGACCTGCTGCCCACTGTGAAATGGCCACCATAGTGACACGGCCAGCACTGACCTGCTGCCCAATGTGAAATAGCCCCCACAGTGACATGGCAACCAGTGGCCTGTTGCTCACTGTGACATGGCCGCCACTGACCTGCTGCACACTGTGACATGACCTCACAGTGACATGGCCACCACTGACCTGCTCCCCACTGTGACATGTCCCATACAGTAACATCATCACTACTGACATGATGCCCACTGTCACATGGCCCCACAGTGACGTGGCCACCACTGACATGCTGCCCACTGTGATTGGCCACCAGAGTGACATGGCCACCAGTGGACTGTTGCTCATTGTGACATGGCCACAACTGATCTGCTGCCCACTGTGACATGACCTCACAGTGACATGGCCACCACTGACACGACGACACCTGTGACATGGACCCCACAGTGACATGGCCACCACTGACCCGCTGACAACTCTGACATGGCCCCCACAGTGACATACCCACCACTGACCTGCTGCCCACTGTGACATAGCCCCCACAGTGACATGGCAACCAGTGGCCTGTTGCTCACTCTGACATGGCCACCACTGACCTGCTGCACACTGTGACATGACCTCACAGTGACATGGCCACCAGTGACCTGCTCCCCACTGTGACATGTCCCATACTATAAGATCATCACTACTGACATGATGCCCAGTGTCACATGGCCCCACAGTGACGTGGCCACCACTGACCTGCTGCCCACTGTGATTGGCCACCACAGTGAAACGGCCACCAGTGGACTGCTGCTCATTGTGACATGGCCACAACTGATCTGCTGCCCACTCTGACATGACCTCACAGTGACATGGCCACCACTGACACGATAACACCTGTGACATGGCCCCCACAGTGACATGGCCACCACTGACCCGCTGACCACTCTGACATGGCCCCCACAGTGACATGGCCACCACTGACCTGCTGCCCACTGTGACATGGCCCCCATAGTGACATGGCCAGCACTGACCTGCTGCCCACTGTGACATAGCCCCCACAGTGACATGGCAACCAGGGGCCTGTTGCTCACTGTGATATGGCCATCACTGACCTGCTACCCACTGTGACATGGCCCCACAGTGACGTGGCCACTACTGACCTGCTTCCCACTGTGACATGGCCCCCATAGTGACATGGCCACCACTGACCTGCTGCCCACTGTGACATGGCCCCAACAGTGACATGGCCACTACTGACCCGCTGACCACTGTGACATAGCCTCACAGTGACTTGTTCACCACTGACCTGCTGCCCACTGTGACATGGCCCCCATAGTGACATGGCCACAACTGGACTGCTGCGCACTGTGACATAGCCCCCATAGTGACATGGCAACCAGTGGCCTGTTGCTCACTGTGACATGGCCATCACTGACCTGCTGCACACTGTGACATGGCCCCACAGTGACGTGGCCACTACTGACCTGCTGCCCACTGTGACATGGCCCCCATAGTGACATGGCCACCACTGACCTGCTGCCCACTGTGACATGGCCCCAACAGTGACATGGCCACTACTGACCCGCTGACCACTGTGACATGGCCCCCATAGTGACATGGCCACCACTGACCTGCTGCCCACTGAGACATGGCCCCCATAATGACATGGCCACCACTGACCTGCTGCCCACTGTGACATAGCCCCCACAGTGACATGGCAACCAGTGGCCTGTTGCTCACTGTGGCATGGCCATCACTGACCTGCTGCACACTGTGACATTGCCCCACAGTGACGTGGCCACTACTGACCTGCTGCCCACTGTGACATGGCCCCCATAGTGACATGGCCACCACTGACCTGCTGCCCACTGTGACATGGCCTCAACAGTGACATGGCCACTACTGACCCGCTGACCACTGTGACATAGCCCCACAGTGACTTGGGCACCACTGACCTGCTGCCCACTGTGACATGGCCCCCATAGTGACATGGCCAGCACTGACCTGCTGCCCACTGTGACATAGCCCCCACAGTGACATGGCAACCAGTGGCCTGTTGCTCACTGTGACATGGCCACCACTGACCCGCTGACCACTGTGACATGGCCCCACAGTGACGTGGCCACTACTGACCTGCTGCCCACTGTGACATGGCCCCCATAGTGACATGGCCACCACTGACCTGCTGCCCACTGTGACATAGCCCCCACAGTGACATGGCAACCAGTGGCCTGTTGCTCATTGTGACATGGCCATCACTGACCTGCTGCACACTGTGACATGGCCCCACAGTGACGTGGCCACTACTGACCTGCTGCCCACTGTGACATGGCCCCCATAGTGACATGGCCACCACTGACCTGCTGCCCACTGTGACATAGCCCCCACAGTGACATGGCAACCAGTGGCCTGTTGCTCATTGCGACATTACCTCACAGTGACATGGCCACCACTGACCTGCTGCCCAATGTGACATAGCCCCCATAGTGACATGGCCACCACTGACCTGCTGCCCACTGTGACATGGCCCCCATAGTGACATGGCCACCACTGACCTGCTGCCCACTGTGACATAGCCCCACAGTGACATGGCAAGCAGTGGCCTGTTGCTCACAGTGACTTGACCACGACTGACCTGCTGCCCAATGTGACATGACCTCACAGTGACATGGCCACCACTGACCTGCTGCCCACTGTGACATAGCCCCCATAGTGACATGGCCACCATTGACCTGCTGCCCACTGTGACATGGCCCCCATAGTGACATGTCCACTACTGACCTGCTGCCCACTGTGACATGGCCCCAACAGTGACATGGCCACTACTGACCCGCTGACCACTGTGACAAAACCCTCACATTGACTTGGGCACCACTGATCTGCTGCCCACTGTGACATGGCCCCCACAGTGACATGGCAACCAGTGGCCTGTTGCTCACTGTGACATGGCCATCACTGACCTGCTGCACACTGTGACATGGCCCCACAGTGACGTGGCCACTACTGACCTGCTGCCCACTGTGACATAGCCCCCACAGTGACATGGCAATCAGTGGCCTGTTGCTCACTGTGACATGGCCACCACTGACCTGCTGCCCACTGTGACATGACCTCACAGTGACATGGCCACCACTGACCTGCTGCCCAATGTGACATAGACCCCATAGTGACATGGCCACCACTGACCTGCTGCCCACTGTGACATGGCCCCCATAGTGACATGGCCAGCACTGACCTGCTGCCCACTGTGACATAGCCCGCACAGTGACATGGCAACCAGTGGCCTGTTTCTCACTGTGACATGGCCATCACTGACCTGCTGCACACTGTGACATGGCCCCACAGTGACGTGGCCACTACTGACCTGCTGCTAACTGTGACATGGCCCCCATAGTGACATGGCCACTACTGACCTGCTGCCCACTGTGACATAGCCCCACAGTGACTAGGGCACCACTGACCTGCTGCCCACTGTGACATGGCCCCCATAGTGACATGGCCACCACTGACCTGCTGCCCACTGTGACATAGCCCCCACAGTGACATGGCAACCAGTGGCCTGTTGCTCACTGTGACATGGCCACCACTAAACTGCTGCACACTGTGACATGACCTCACAGTGACGTGGCCACTACTGACCTGCTGCCCACTGTGACATGGCCCCCATAGTGACATGGCCACCACTGACCTGCTGCCCACTGTGACATAGCCCCCACAGTGACATGGCAACCAGTGGCCTGTTCCTAACTGTGACATGGCCATCACTGACCTGCTGCACACTGTGACATGGCCCCACAGTGACGTGGCCACTACTGACCTGCTGCACACTGTGACATGGCCCCCATAGTGACATGGCCACCACTGACCTGCTGCCCATTGTGACATAGCCCCCATAGTGACATGGCCACCACTGACCTGCTGCCCACTGTGACATAGCCCTCACAGTGACATGGAAACCAGTGGCCTGTTGCTCACTGTGACATGGCCATCACTGACCTGCTGCACACTGTGACATGGCCCCACAGTGACGTGGCCACTACTGACTTGCTGCCCACTGTGACATGGCCCCCATAGTGACATGGCCACCACTGACCTGCTGCCCACTGTGACATGACCCCAAAAGTGACATGGCCACTACTGACCCGCTGACCACTGTGACATAGCACGACAGTGACTTGGGCACCACTGACCTGCTGCCCACTGTGACATGGCCCCCATAGTGACATGGCCACCACTGACCTGCTGTGCACTGTGACATGACCTCACAGTGACATGGCAACTAGTGGCCTGTTGCTCACTCTGATATGGCCACCACTAACCTGCTGCACACTGTGACATGACCTCACAGTGACATGGCCACCACTGACCTGCTGCCCACTGTGACCTAGCCCCCATAGTGACATGGCCACCACTGACCTGCTGCCCACTGTGACATGGCCCCCATAGTTACATGGCCACCACTGACCTACTGCCCACTGTGACTTAGCCCCCACAGTGACATGGCAACCAGTGGCCTGTTGCTCACTGTGACATGAGCTCACAGTGACATGGCCACCACTGACCTGCTGCCCACTGTGACATGGCCCCCATAGTGACATGGCCACCACTGACCTGCTGCCCACTGTGACATAGCCCCCACAGTGACATGGCAACCAGTGGCCTGTTGCTCACTGTGACATGGCCATCACTGACCTGCTGCCCACTGTGACATGGCCCCCATAGTGACATGGCCACCACTGACCTGCTGCCCACTGTGACATAGCCCCCACAGTGACATGGCAACCAGTGGCCTGTTGCTCACTGTGACATGGCCACCACTGACCTGATGCACACTGTGAAATGACCTCACAGTGACATGGCCACCACTGACCTGCTGCCCACTGTGACATAGTCCCCATAGTGACATGGCCACCATTGACCTGCTGCCCACTGTAACATGGCCCCCATAGTGACATGGCCACCACTGACCTGCTGCCCACTGTGACATAGCCCTCACAGTGACATGGCAACCAGTGGCCTGTTGCTCACTGTGACATGGCCATCACTGACCTGCTGCACACTGTGATATGGCCCCACAGTGACGTGGCCACTTCTGACCTGCTGCCCACTGTGACATGGCCCCCATAGTGACATGGCCACCACTGACCTGCTGCCCACTGTGAAATGGCCCCAACAGTGACATGGCCACTACTGACCCGCTGACGACTGTGACATAGCCCCACAGTGACTTGGGCACTACTGACCTGCTGCCCACTGTGACATAGCCCCACAGTGACTTGGGCACCACGACCTGCTGCCCACTGTGACATGGCCCCCATAGTGACATGGCCACCACTGACCTGCTGCCCACTGTGACTTAGCCCCCACAGTGACATGGCAACCAGTGGCCTGTTGCTCACTGTGACATGGCCACCACTGACCTGCTGCACACTGTGAAATGACCTCACAGTGACATGGCCACCACTGACCTGCTGCCCACTGTGACATGGCCCCCATAGTGACATGGCCAGCACTGACCTGCTGCCCACTGTGACATAGCCCCCACAGTGACATGGCAACCACTGACCTGCTGCCCACTGTGACATAGCCCCCACAGTGACAGGCAACCAGTGGCCTGTTGCTCACTGTGACATGGCCATCACTGACTTGCTGCACACTGTGACATGGCACCACAGTGACGTGTCCACTACTGACCTGCTGCCCACTGTGACATGGCCCCCATAGTGACATGGCCACCACTGACCTGCTGCCCACTGTGACATAGCCCCACAGTGACTTGGGCACCACGACCTGCAGCCCACTGTGACATGGCCCCCATAGTGACATGGCCACCACTGACCTGCTGCCCACTGTGACATGGCCCCAACAGTGACATGGTCACCACTGACCCGCTGACCACTGTGACATAGCCCCACAGTGAATTGGGCACCACTGATCTGCTGCCCACTGTGACATGGCCCCCATAGTGACATGGCCACCACTGACCTGCTGCCCACTGACATAGCCCCACAGTGACTTGGGCACCACTGACCTGCTGCCCACTGTGACATCGCCCCCATAGTGACATGGCCACCACTGACCTGCTGCCCACTGTGACATAGCCCCCACAGTGACATGGCAACCAGTGGCCTGTTGCTCACTGTGACATGGCCATCACTGACCTGCTGCACACTGTGACATGACCTCACAGTGACATGGCCACCACTGACCTGCTGCCCACTGTGACCTAGCCCCCACAGTGACCTGGCCACCATTGACCTGCTTCCCACTGTGACATGGCCCCCATATTGACATGGCCACCTCTGACCTGCTGCCCACTGTGACATAGCCCCCACAGTGACATGGCAACCAGTGGCCTGTTGCTCACTGTGACATGGCCATCACTGACCTGCTGCACACTGTGACATGGCCCCACAGTGACGTGGCCACTACTGACCTCCTGCCCACTGTGACATGGCCCCCATAGTGACATGGCCACCACTGACCTGCTGCCCACTGTGACATGGCCCCAACAGTGACATGGCCACTACTGACCCGCTGACGACTGTGACATAGCCCCACAGTGACTTGGGCACCACTGACCTGCTGACCACTGTGACATGGCCCCCATAGAGACATGGCCACAACTGACCTGCTGCCCACTGTGACATAGCCCCCACAGTGACATGGCAACCAGTGGCCTGTTGCTCACTGTGACATGGCCATCACTGACCTGCTGCACAATGTGACATGGCCCCTCAGTGACGTGGCCACTACTGACATGCTGCCCACTGTGACATGGCTGCCATAGTGACATGGCCATCACTGACCTGCTGCCCACTGTGACATAGACCCCATAGTGACATGGCCACCACTGACCTGCTGCCCACTGTGACATAGCCCCCATAGTGACATGGCAACCAGTGGCCTGTTGATCACTGTGACATGGCCACTACTGACCTGCTGCACACTGTGACATGACCTCACAGTGACATGGCCAACACTGACCTGCTGCCCAATGTGACATAGCCCCCATAGTGACATGGCCACCATTGACCTGCTGCCCTCTGTGACATCGCCCCCATAGTGACATGGCCAGCACTGACCTGCTGCACACTGTGACATAGCCCCCACAGTGACATGGCAACCAGTGGCCTGTTACTCACTGTGACATGGCCATCACTGATGTGCTGCACACTGTGACATGGCCCCACAGTGACGTGGCCACTACTGACCTGCTGCCCACTAGGACATGGCCCCCATAGTGACATGGCCACCACTGATCTGCTGCCCACTGTGACATGGCCCCCATAGTGACATGGCCACCACTGACCTGCTGCCCACTGTGACATAGCCCCCACAGTGACATGGCAACCAGTGGTCTGTTGCTCACTGTGACATGGCCATCACTGACCTGCTGCACACTGTGACATGGCCCCACAGTGACGTGGCCACTACTGACCTGCTGCCCACTGTGACATGGCCCCCATAGTGACATGGCCACCACTGACCTGCTGCCCACTGTGACATGGCCCCCATAGAGACATGGCCACAACTGAGCTGCTGCCCACTGTGACATAGCCCCCACAGTGACATGGCAACCCGTGGCCTGTTGCTCACTGTGACATGAGCTCACAGTGACATGGCCACCACTGACCTGCTGCCCAATGTGACATAGCCCCATAGTGACATGGCCACCACTGCCCTGCTGCCCACTTTGACATGGCCACCATAGTGACAGGGCCAGCACTGACCTGCTGCCCAATGTGACATGGCCCCCATAGTGACATGGCCATCACTGAACTGCTGCACACTGTGACATGGCCCCACACTGACGTGGCCACTACTGACCTGCTGCCCACTGTGACATGGCCCCCATAGTGACATGGCCACCACTGATCTGCTGCCCACTGTGACATGGCCCCCATAGTGACATGGCCACCACTGACCTGCTGCCCACTGTGACATAGCCCCCACAGTGACATGGCAACCAGTGGCCTGTTGCTCACTGTGACATGACCTCACAGTGACATGGCCACCATTGAACTGCTGCCCACTGTGACATGGCCCCCATAGTGACATGGCCATCACTGACCTGCTGCCCACTGTGACATGGCCCCCATAGTGACATGGCCATCACTGACCTGCTGCACACTGTGACATGGCCCCCATAGTGACGTGGCCACCACTGACCTGCTGCCCACTGTGACATAGCCCCACAGTGACTTGGGCACCACTGACCTCCTGCCCACTGTGACATGGCCCCCATAGTGACATGGCCACCACTGACCTGCTGCCCACTGTGACATAGCCCCCACAGTGACATGGCAACCAGTGGCCTGTTCCTCACTGTGACATGGCCATCACTGACCTGCTGCACACTGTGACATGGCCCCCATAGTGACATGGCCACCACTGACCTGCTGCCCACTGTGACATGGCCACCATAGAGACATGGCCACAACTGAGCTGCTGCCCACTGTGACATAGCCCCCACAGTGACATGGCAACCAGTGGCCTGTTGCTCACTGTGACATGATCACACAGTGACATGGCCACCACTGACCTGCTGCCCAATGTGACATAGCCCCATAGTGACATGTCCACCATTGACCTGCTGCCCACTGTGACATGGCCCCCATAGTGACATGGCCAAAACTGACCTGCTGCCGACTGTGACATAGCCCCCACAGTGACATGGCAACCAGTGGCCTGTTGCTCACTGTGACATGGCCATCACTGACCTGCTGCCCACTGTGACATGGCCCCCATAGTGACATGGCCACCACTGACCTTCTGCCCACTGTGACATGGCCCCAACAGTGATATGGCCACCACTGACCCGCTGACCACTGTGACATGGCCCCACAGTGACTTGGGCACCACTGACCTGCTGCCCACTGTGACATGGCCCCCATAGTGACATGGCGACCATTGACCTGCTGCACACTGGGACATGGCCCCCAAGGTGACATGGCCAAAACTGACGTGCTGCCCACTGTGACATAGCCCCCACAGTGACATGGCAACCAGTGGCCTGTTGCTCACTGTGACATGGCCACCATTGACCTGCTGCCCACTGTTACATGGCCCCAACAGTGACATGGCCACCACTGACCGACTGACAACTGTGACATAGCCCCACAGTGACTTGGGCACCACTGACCTGCTGCCCACTGTGACATGGCCCCCATAGTGACATGGCCACCACTGACCTGCTGCCCACTGTGACATAGCCCCCACAGTGACATGGCAACCAGTGGCCTGTTGCTCACTGTGACATGGCCATCACTGACCTGCTGCACACTGTGACATGGCCGCACAGTGACGTGGCCACTACTGACCTGCTGCCCACTGTGACATGGCCGCCATAGTGACATGGCCACCACTGACCTGCTGCCCACTGTGACATAGCCCCCACAGTGACATGGCAACCAGTGGCCTGTTGCTCACTGTGACATGGCCACCACTGACCTGCTGCACACTGTGACATGACCTCACCGTGACATGGCCACCACTGACCTGCTGCCCACTGTGACATGACCTCACAGTGACATGGCCACTACTGACCTGCTGCCCAATGTGACATAGCCCCCATAGTGACATGACCACCACTGACCTGCTGCCCACTGTGACATGGCCCCCGTAGTGACATGTCCAGCACTGACGTACTGCCCACTGTGACATAGCCCCCACAGTGACATGGCAACCAGTGCCCTGTTTCTCACTGTGACATGGCCATCACGGACCTGCTGCACACTGTGACATGGCCCCACAGTGACGTGGCCACTACTGACCTGCTGCCCAATGTGGCATGGCCCCCATAGTGACATGTCCACCACTGACCTGCTGCCCACTGTGACATGGCCCCCATAGTGACATGGCCACCACTGACCTGCTGCCCACTGTGACATAGCCCCCACAGTGACATGGCAACCAGTGGCCTGTTGCTCATTGTGACATGGCCATCACTGACCTGCTGCACACTGTGACATGGCCCCACAGTGACGTGGCCACTACTGACCTGCTGCCCACTGTGACATGGCCCCCATAGTGACATGGCCACCACTGACCTGCTGCCCACTGTGACATAGCCCCCACAGTGACATGGCAACCAGTGGCCTGTTTCTCACTGTGACATGGCCATCACAGACCTGCTGCCCACTGTGACATGGCCCCCATAGTGACATAGCCAACACTGACCTGCTGCCCACTGTGACATGGCCCCAACAGTGACATGGCCACTACTGACCCGCTGACCACTGTGACATAGCCCCACAGTGACTTGGGCACCACTGACCTGCTGCCCACCGTGACATGGCCCCCATAGTGTCATGGCCACCACTGACCTGCTGCCCACTGTGACATAGCCCCCACAGTGACATGGCAACCAGTGGCCTGTTGCTCACTGTGACATGTCCATCACTGACCTGCTGCACACTGTGACATGGCCCCACAGTGACGTGGCCACTACTGACCTGCTGACCACTGTGACATAGCCCCACAGTGACATGTCCACCACTGACCTGCTGCCCACTGTGACATGGCCCCCATAGTGACATGGCCACCACTGACCTGCTGCCCACTGTGACATAGCCCCCACAGTGACATGGCAACCAGTGGCCTGTTGCTCACTGTGACATGGCCATCACTGACCTGCTGCACACTGTGACATGGCCCCACAGTGACATGGCCACTACTGACCTGCTGCCCACTGTGACATGACCCCCATAGTGACATGGCCACCACTGACCTGCTGCCCACTGTGACATAGCCCCCACAGTGACATGGCAACCAGTGGCCTGTTGCTCACTGTGACATGGCCATCACTGACCTGCTGCACACTGTGACATGGCCCCACAGTGACATGGCCACTACTGACCTGCTGCCCACTGTGACATGGCCCCAACAGTGACATGGCCACCACTGACCCGCTGACCACTGTGACATAGCCCCACAGTGACTTGGGCACCACTGACCTGCTGCCCACTGTGACATGGCCCCCATAGTGACATGGCCACCACTGACCTGCTGCCCACTGTGACATAGCCCCCACAGTGAGATGGCAACCAGTAGCCTGTTGCTCACTGTGACATGGCCATCACTGACCTGCTGCACACTGTGACATGGCCCCCACAGTGACATGTCCACCACTGACCTGCTGCCCACTGTGACATGACCTCACAGTGACATGGCCACTACTGACCTGCTGCCCAATGTGACATAGCCCCCACAGTGACGTGGCCACTACTGACCTGCTGCCCAATGTGGCATGGCCCCCATAGTGACATGTCCACCACTGACCTGCTGCCCAATGTGACATGGCCCCCATAGTGACATGGCCATCACTGAACTGCTGCACACTGTGACATGGCCCCACACTGACGTGGCCACTACTGACCTGCTGCCCACTGTGACATGGCCCCCATAGTGACATGTCCACCACTGATCTGCTGCCCACTGTGACATGGCCCCCATAGTGACATGGCCACCACTGACCTGCTGCCCACTGTGACATAGCCCCCACAGTGACATGGCAACCAGTGGCCTGTTGCTCATTGTGACATGGCCATCACTGACCTGCTGCACACTGTGACATGGCCCCACAGTGACGTGGCCACTACTGACCTGCTGCCCACTGTGACATGGCCCCCATAGTGACATGGCCACCACTGACCTGCTGCCCACTGTGACATAGCCCCCACAGTGACATGGCAACCAGTGGCCTGTTTCTCACTGTGACATGGCCATCACTGACCTGCTGCCCACTGTGACATGACCTCACAGTGACATGGCCACTACTGACCTGCTGCCCAATGTGACATAGCCCCCATAGTGACATGACCACCACTGACCTGCTGCCCACTGTGACATGGCCCCCGTAGTGACATGTCCAGCACTGACGTACTGCCCACTGTGACATAGCCCCCACAGTGACATGGCAACCAGTGCCCTGTTTCTCACTGTGACATGGCCATCACGGACCTGCTGCACACTGTGACATGGCCCCACAGTGACGTGGCCACTACTGACCTGCTGCCCAATGTGACATGGCCCCCATAGTGACATGTCCACCACTGACCTGCTGCCCACTGTGACATGGCCCCCATAGTGACATGGCCACCACTGACCTGCTGCCCACTGTGACATAGCCCCCACAGTGACATGGCAACCAGTGGCCTGTTGCTCATTGTGACATGGCCATCACTGACCTGCTGCACACTGTGACATGGCCCCACAGTGACGTGGCCACTACTGACCTGCTGCCCACTGTGACATGGCCCCCATAGTGACATGGCCACCACTGACCTGCTGCCCACTGTGACATGGCCCCCACAGTGACATGGCAACCAGTGGCCTGTTTCTCACTGTGACATGGCCATCACTGACCTGCTGCCCACTGTGACATGGCCCCCATAGTGACATAGCCAACACTGACCTGCTGCCCACTGTGACATGGCCCCAACAGTGACATGGCCACTACTGACCCGCTGACCACTGTGACATAGCCCCACAGTGACTTGGGCACCACTGACCTGCTGCCCACTGTGACATGGCCCCCATAGTGACATGGCCACCACTGACCTGCTGCCCACTGTGACATAGCCCCCACAGTGACATGGCAACCAGTGGCCTGTTGCTCACTGTGACATGTCCATCACTGACCTGCTGCACACTGTGACATGGCCCCACAGTGACGTGGCCACTACTGACCTGCTGCCCACTGTGACATGGCCCCCATAGTGACATGTCCACCACTGACCTGCTGCCCACTGTGACATGACCCCCATAGTGACATGGCCACCACTGACCTGCTGCCCACTGTGACATAGCCCCCACAGTGACATGGCAACCAGTGGCCTGTTTCTCACTGTGACATGGCCATCACTGACCTGCTGCACACTGTGACATGGCCCCACAGTGACATGGCCACTACTGACCTGCTGCCCACTGTGACATGACCCCCATAGTGACATGGCCACCACTGACCTGCTGCCCACTGTGACATAGCCCCCACAGTGACATGGCAACCAGTGGCCTGTTGCTCACTGTGACATGGCCACCACTGACCTGCTGCACACTGTGACATGACCTCACCGTGACATGGCCACCACTGACCTGCTGCACACTGTGACATGACCTCACAGTGACATGGCCACTACTGACCTGCTGCCCAATGTGACATAGCCCCCATAGTGACATGTCCACCACTGACCTGCTGCCCACTGTGACATGGCCGCCATAGTCACATGGCAACCAGTGGCTTGTTGCTCACTGTGACATGGCCACCACTGACCTGTTGCACACTGTGACATGACCTCACAGTGAGATGGCCACCACTGACCTGCTGCCCACTGTGACATGGCCCCCATAGTGACATGGCCAGCACTGACCTGCTGCCCACTATGACATAGCCCCCACAGTGACATGGCAACCAGTGGCCTGTTGCTCACTGTGACATGGCCATCACTGACCTGCTTCACACTGTGAAATGGCCCCACAGTGACGTGGCCACTACTGACCTGCTGCCCACTGTGACATAGCCCCCACAGTGACATGGCAACCAGTGGCCTGTTGCTCACTGTGACATGGCTACCACTGACCTGCTGCACACTGTGACATGACCTCACAGTGACATGGCCAACACTGACATGCTGCCCAATGTGACATAGCCCCCATAGTGACATGGCCACCATTGACCTGCTGCCCACTGTGACATGGCCCCCATAGTGACATGGCCACCACTGACCTGCTGCCCACTGTGACATAGCCCCCACAGTGACATGGCAACCAGTGGCCTGTTGCTCACTGTGACATGTCCATCACTGACCTGCTGCACACTGTGACATGGCCCCACAGTGACGTGGCCACTACTGACCTGCTGCCCACTGTGACATGGCCCCCATAGTGACATGTCCACCACTGACCTGCTGCCCACTGTGACATGGCCCCCATAGTGACATGACCACCACTGACATGCTACCCAATGTGACATATCCCCCACAGTGACATGGCAATCAGTGGCTTGTTGCTCACTGTGACATGGCCACCACTGACCTGTTGCACACTGTGACATGACCTCACTGTGACATGGCCACCACTGACCTGCTGCCCAATGTGACATAGCCCCCATTGTGACAAGGCCACCACTGACTGACTGACAACTGTGACATAGCCCCACAGTAACTTGGGCACCACTGACCTGCTGCCCACTGTGACATGGCCCCCATAGTGACATGGCCACCACTGACCTGCTGCCCACTGTGACATAGCCCCCACAGTGACATGGCAACCAGTGGCCTGTTGCTCACTGTGACATGTCCATCACTGACCTGCTGCACACTGTGACATGGCCCCACAGTGACATGGCCACCACTGACCTGTTGCACACTGTGACATGAACTCACCGTGACATGGCCACCACTGACCTGCTGCACACTGTGACATTACCTCACAGTGACATGGCCACTACTGACCTGCTGCCCACTGTGACATGGCCCCCATAGTGACATGGACCGATCAGTGACATGGCCACCACTGACCCGCTGACCACTGTGACATGGCCCCCACAGTGACATGGCCACAACTGATCTGCTGCCCACTGTGACATAGCCCCCACAGTGACATGGCAACCAGTGGCCTGTTGCGTACTGTGACATGGCCACCACTGACCTACTGCACACTGTGACATGACCTCACAGTGACATGGCCACCACTGACCTGCTACCCACTATGACATGTCCCATACAGTAACATCATCACTACTGACATACTGCCCACTGTCACATGGCCCCACAGTGACGTGGCCACCACTGACCTGCTGCCCACTGTGATTGGCCACCACAGTGACATGGCTACCAGTGGAGTGTTGCTCATTGTGACATGGCCATAACTGATCTGCTGCCCACTGTGACATGACCTCACAGTGACATGGCCACCACTGACCCGCTGACACCTGTGACATGGCCCCCACAGTGACATGGCCACCAATGACCCGCTGACCACTGTGACATGGCCCCCACAGTGACATGCCCACAACTGACCTGCTGCCCACTGTGACATGGCCCCCATAGTGACATGGCTCCCACAGTGACATGGCCACCACTGACCTGCTGACCACTGTGACATGGCCCCCACAGTGACATGGCCACCACTGACCTGCTGCCCAATGTGACATGGACCCCATAGTGACATGGCCACCACTGACCTGCTGCCCAATGTGACATAGCCCCCATAGTGACATGGCCATCACTGACCTGCTTCCCACTGTGACATGGCCCCCATAGTGACATGGCCACAACTGACCTGCTGCCCACTGTGACATAGCCCCCACAGTGACATGGCAACCAGTGGCCTGTTGCTCACTGTGACATGGGCATCACTGACCTGCTGCACACTGTGACATGGCCCCACAGTGACATGGCCACTACTGACCTGCTGCCCACTGTGACATGACCCCCATAGTGACATGGCCACCACTGACCTGCTGCCCACTGTGACATAGCCCCCACAGTGACATGGCAACCAGTGGCCTGTTGCTCACTGTGACATGGCCACCACTGACCTGCTGCACACTGTGACATGACCTCACCGTGACATGGCCACCACTGACCTGCTGCACACTGTGACATGACCTCACAGTGACATGGCCACTACTGACCTGCTGCCCAATGTGACATAGCCCCCATAGTGACCTGTCAACCACTGACCTGCTGCCCACTGTGACATGGCCGCCATAGTCACATGGCAACCAGTGGCTTGTTGCTCACTGTGACATGGCCACCACTGACCTGTTGCACACTGTGACATGACCTCACAGTGAGATGGCCACCACTGACCTGCTGCCCACTGTGACATGGCCCCCATAGTGACATGGCCAGCACTGACCTGCTGCCCACTATGACATAGCCCCCACAGTGACATGGCAACCAGTGGCCTGTTGCTCACTGTGACATGTCCATCACTGACCTGCTGCACACTGTGACATGGCCCCACAGTGACGTGGCCACTACTGACCTGCTGCCCACTGTGACATGGCCCCCATAGTGACATGTCCACCACTGACCTGCTGCCCACTGTGACATGGCCCCCATAGTGACATGACCACCACTGACATGCTACCCACTGTGACATATCCCCCACAGTGACATGGCAAACAGTGGCTTGTTGCTCACTGTGACATGGCCACCACTGACCTGTTGCACACTGTGACATGACCTCACTGTGACATGGCCACCACTGACCTGCTGCCCAATGTGACATAGCCCCCATTGTGACAAGGCCACCACTGACCGACTGACAACTGTGACATAGCCCCACAGTAACTTGGGCACCACTGACCTGCTGCCCACTGTGACATGGCCCCCATAGTGACATGGCCACCACTGACCTGCTGCCCACTGTGACATAGACCCCACAGTGACATGGCAACCAGTGGCCTGTTGCTCACTGTGACATGTCCATCACTGACCTGCTGCACACTGTGACATGGCCCCACAGTGACATGGCCACCACTGACCTGTTGCACACTGTGACATGAACTCACCGTGACATGGCCACCACTGACCTGCTGCACACTGTGACATTACCTCACAGTGACATGGCCACTACTGACCTGCTGCCCACTGTGACATGGCCCCCATAGTGACATGGACCGATCAGTGACATGGCCACCACTGACCCGCTGACCACTGTGACATGGCCCCCACAGTGACATGGCCACAACTGATCTGCTGCCCACTGTGACATAGCCCCCACAGTGACATGGCAACCAGTTGCCTGTTGCGTACTGTGACATGGCCACCACTGACCTGCTGCACACTGTGACATGACCTCACAGTGACATGGCCACCACTGACCTGCTACCCACTGTGACATGTCCCATACAGTAACATCATCACTACTGACATACTGCCCACTGTCACATGGCCCCACAGTGACGTGGCCACCACTGACCTGCTGCCCACTGTGATTGGCCACCACAGTGACATGGCCACCAGTGGAGTGTTGCTCATTGTGACATGGCCATAACTGATCTGCTGCCCACTGTGACATGACCTCACAGTGACATGGCCACCACTGACCCGCTGACACCTGTGACATGGCCCCCACAGTGACATGGCCACCACTGACCCGCTGACCACTGTGACATGGCCCCCACAGTGACATGCCCACAACTGACCTGCTGCCCACTGTGACATGGCCCCCATAGTGACATGGCTCCCACAGTGACATGGCCACCACTGACCTGCTGACCACTGTGACATGGCCCCCACAGTGACATAGCCACCACTGACCTGCTGCCCAATGTGACATGGACCCCATAGTGACATGGCCACCACTGACCTGCTGCCCAATGTGACATAGCCCCCATAGTGACATGGCCACCACTGACCTGCTTCCCACTGTGACATGGCCCCCATAGTGACATGGCCACAACTGACCTGCTGACCACTGTGACATAGCCCCCACAGTGACATGGCAACCAGTGGCCTGTTGCTCACTGTGACATGGGCATCACTGACCTGCTGCACACTGTGACATGGCCCCACAGTGACATGGCCACTACTGACCTGCTGCCCACTGTGACATGACCCCCATAGTGACATGGCCACCACTGACCTGCTGCCCACTGTGACATAGCCCCCACAGTGACATGGCAACCAGTGGCCTGTTGCTCACTGTGACATGGCCACCACTGACCTGCTGCACACTGTGACATGACCTCACCGTGACATGGCCACCACTGACCTGCTGCACACTGTGACATGACCTCACAGTGACATGGCCACTACTGACCTGCTGCCCAATGTGACATAGCCCCCATAGTGACATGTCCACCACTGACCTGCTGCCCACTGTGACATGGCCGCCGTAGTCACATGGCAACCAGTGGCTTGTTGCTCACTGTGACATGGCCACCACTGACCTGTTGCACACTGTCACATGACCTCACAGTGAGATGGCCACCACTGACCTGCTGCCCACTGTGACATGGCCCCCATAGTGACATGGCCAGCACTGACCTGCTGCCCACTATGACATAGCCCCCACAGTGACATGGCAACCAGTGGCCTGTTGCTCACTGTGACATGGCCATCACTGACCTGCTGCACACTGTGACATGGCCCCACAGTGACGTGGCCACTACTGACCTGCTTCCCACAGTGACATAGCCCCCACAGTGACATGGCAACCAGTGGCCTGTTGCTCACTGTGACATGGCTACCACTGACCTGCTGCACACTGTGACATGACCTCACAGTGACATGGCCAACACTGACATGCTGCCCAATGTGACATAGCCCCCATAGTGACATGGCCACCATTGACCTGCTGCCCACTGTGACATGGCCCCCATAGTGACATGGCCACCACTGACCTGCTGCCCACTGTGACATAGCCCCCACAGTGACATGGCAACCAGTGGCCTGTTGCTCACTGTGACATGGCCATCACTGACCTGCTGCACACTGTGACATGGCCCCACAGTGACGTGGCCACTACTGACCTGCTGCCCACTGTGACATGGCCCCCATAGTGACATGTCCACCACTGACCTGCTGCCCACTGTGACATGGACCCCATAGTGACATGACCACCACTGACATGCTACCCACTGTGACATATCCCCCACAGTGACATGGCAAACAGTGGCTTGTTGCTCACTGTGACATGGCCACCACTGACCTGTTGCACACTGTGACATGACCTCACTGTGACATGGCCACCACTGACCTGCTGCCCAATGTGACATAGCCCCCATTGTGACAAGGCCACCACTGACCGACTGACAACTGTGACATAGCCCCACAGTAACTTGGGCACCACTGACCTGCTGCCCACTGTGACATGGCCCCCATAGTGACATGGCCACCACTGACCTGCTGCCCACTGTGACATAGCCCCCACAGTGACATGGCAACCAGTGGCCTGTTGCTCACAGTGACATGGCCACCACTGACCTGTTGCACACTGTGACATGAACTCACCGTGACATGGCCACCACTGACCTGCTGCACACTGTGACATTACCTCACAGTGACATGGCCACTACTGACCTGCTGCCCACTGTGACATGGCCCCCATAGTGACATGGACCGATCAGTGACATGGCCACCACTGACCCGCTGACCACTGTGACATGGCCCCCACAGTGACATGGCCACAACTGATCTGCTGCCCACTGTGACATAGCCCCCACAGTGACATGGCAACCAGTGGCCTGTTGCGTACTGTGACATGGCCACCACTGACCTGCTGCACACTGTGACATGACCTCACAGTGACATGGCCACCACTGACCTGCTACCCACTGTGACATGTCCCATACAGTAACATCATCACTACTGACATACTGCCCACTGTCACATGGCCCCACAGTGACGTGGCCACCACTGACCTGCTACCCACTGTGACATGTCCCATACAGTAACATCATCACTACTGACATACTGCCCACTGTCACATGGCCCCACAGTGACATGGCCACCACTGACCTGCTACCCACTGTGACATGTCCCATACAGTAACATCATCACTACTGACATACTGCCCACTGTCACATGGCCCCACAGTGACATGGCCACCACTGACCTGCTGCCCACTGTGACATGGCCCCCATAGTGACATAGCCACCACTGACCTGCTGCCCACTGTGACATGGCCCCCATAGTGACATGGCCACAACTGACCTGCTGCCCACTGTGACATAGCCCGCACAGTGACATGGCAACCAGTGGCCTGTTACTCACTGTGACATGGCCATCACTGACCTGCTGCCCACTGTGACATGGCCCCACAGTGACGTGGCCACTACTGACCTGCTGCCCACTGTGACATGGACCCCATAGTGACATGGCCACAACTGAACTGGTGCCCACTGTGACATAGCCCCCACAGTGACATAGCAACCATTGGCCTGTTGCCCACAGTGACATGGCCACCACTGACCTGCTGCCCACCGTGACATGGCCCCCATAGTGACATGGCCACTACTGACCTGCTACCCACTGTGACATGGACCCCATAGTGACATTGCCACCACTGACCTGCTGCCCACTGTGACATGGCCCCCATAGTGACATGGCCACAACTGACCTGCTGCCCACTGTGACATAGCCCCCACAGTTACATGGCAACCAGTGGCCTGTTGCTCACTGTGACATGGCCACCACTGACGTGCTGCACACTGTGACATGGCCCCACAGTGACATGGCCATCACTGACCTGTTGCCCAATGTGACATAGCCCCCATAGAGACATGGCCACAACTGATCTGATGCCCACTGTGACATGACCTCACAGTGACATGGCCACCACTGACCCGCTGACAACTGTGACATGGCCCCCACAGTGACATGGCCACCACTGACCCGCTGACCACTGTGACATGGCCCCCACAGTGACATGCCCACAACTGACCTGCTGCCCACTGTGACATGACCCCACAGTTACATGGCAACCAGTGGCCTGTTGCTCACTGTGACATGGCCACCACTGACCTGCTGACCACTGTGACATGGCCCCCATAGTGACATGGCCGCCACTGACCTGCTGCCCACTGTGACATAGCCCCCATAGTGACATGGCCACCATTGACCTGCTGCCCACTGTGACATGGCCCCCATAGTGACATGGCCACCACTGACCTGCTGCTCACTGTGACATAGCCCCCACAGTGACATGGCAACTAGTGGCCTTTTCTCACTGTGACATGGCCAGCACTGATCCGCTGACCACTGTGACATGGCCCCACAGTGACATGGCCACCACTGACCTGCTACCCACTGTGACATAGCCCCAATAGTGACAGGGCCACCACTGACCTGCGCCCACTGTGACATGGCCCCCATAGTGACATGGCCACAACTGACCTGCTGCCCACTGTGACATAGCCCCCACAGTGACATTGCAACCAGTGGCCTGTTGCTCACTGTGACATGGCCCCCATAGTGACATGGCCACCACTGACATGCTGCCCACTGTCACATGGCCCCACAGTAACATGGCCACCAATGACCCGATGACACCTGTGACATGGCCCCCACAGTGACATGGCCACCACTGACCTGCTGTCCACTGTGACATGGCCCCCATAGTGACATGGCCATCACTGACCTGCTCCCCACTGTGACATGGCCCCCACAGTGAAATGGCCACCAGTGACCTGCTATCAACTGTGACATAGCCCCCACAGTGACATGGCCACCACTGACCTGCTGCCCACTGTGACATGGCCACCACAGTGACATGGCCACCACTGACCTGCTGCACACTGTGACATGACCTCACAGTGACGTGGCCACCACTGACCCGATGACACCTGTGACATGGCCCCCACAGTGACATGGCCACCACTGACCTGCTGCCCACTGTGACATAGCCCCCACAGTGACATGGCAACCAGTGGCCTGCTATCAATTGTGACATAGCCCCAACAGTGATATGGCCACCACTGACCTGCTGCCCACTATGACATGGCCCCCATAGTGACATGGCCACAACTGACCTTCTGCCCACTGTGACATAGCCCCCACAGTGACAAGGCAACCAGTGGCCTGTTGCTCACTGTGACATGTCCCATACAGTAACATGATCATAACTGACATGCTGCCCACTGTCACATGGACCCACAGTGACGTGGCCACCACTGACCTGCTGCACACTGTGATTGGCCACCACAGTGACTTGGCCACCAGTGGACTGTTGCTCATTGTGACATGGCCACAATTGATCTGCTGCCCAATGTGACATGACCTCACATTGACATGGCCACCACTGACCCGCTGACACCTGTGACATGGCCCCCACAGTGACATGGCCACCACTGACCCGCTGACCACTCTGACATGGCCCCCACAGTGACATGGCCACCACTGACCTGCTGCCCACTGTGACATAGCCCCCATAGTGACATGGCCACCACTGACCTGCTGCCCACTGTGACATAGCCCCCATAGTGACATGGCCACCACTGACCTGCTGCCCACTGTGACATGGCCCCCATAGTGACATGGCCAGCACTGACCTGCTGCCCACTGTGACATAGCCCCCACAGTGACATGGCAACCAGTGGCCTGCTGCTCACTGTGACATGGCCACCACTGACCTGCTGCACACTGTGACATGGCCCCCACAGTGACATGGCCACCACTGACCCGCTGACCACTGTGTCATGGCCCTCACAGTGACATGGCCACCACAGAGCTGCTGCCCAATGTGACATAGCCCCCATAGTGACATGGCCACCACTGACCTGCTGCCCAATGTGACATAGCCCCCATAGTGACATGGCCACCACTGACCTGCTGCCCACTGTGACATGGCCCGCATAGTGACATGGCCAGCACTGACCTGCTGCCCACTGTGACATAGCCCGCACAGTGAAATGGCAACCAGTGGCCTGTTGCTCACTTTACATGGCCACCACTGTCCTTCTGCACACTGTGACATGACCTCACAGTGACATGGCCACCACTGACCCGCTGACCACTGTGACATGGCCCCCACAGTGACATGGCCACCACTGACCTGCTGCCCACTGTGACATAGCCCCCACAGTGACATGGCAACCAGTGGCCTGTTGCTCACTGTGACATGGCCACCACTGATCCGGTGACCACTGTGACATGGCCCCACAGTGACATGGCCACCACTGACCTGTTACCCACTGTGACATAGCCCCAATTGTGACATGGCCACCACTGACCTGCTGCCCACTATGACATGGCCCCCATAGTGACATGGCCACAACTGACCTTCTGCCCACTGTGACATAGCCCCCACAGTGACATGGCAACCAGTGGCCTGTTGCTCACTGTGACATGGCCCCCATAGTGACATGGCCACCACTGACATGCTGCGCATTGTCACATGGCCCCACAGTGACGTGGCCACTACTGACCTGCTGCCCACTGTGATTGGCCACCACAGTGAAATGGCCACCAGTGGACTGCTGCTCATTGTGACATGGCCACAACTGATCTGCTGCACACTGTGACATGACCTCACAGTGACATGGCCACCACTGACACGCTGACCACTCTGACATGGCCCCCACAGTGACATGGTCACCACTGACCTGCTGCCCACTGTGACATGGCCCCCATAGTGACATGGCCAGCACTGACCTGCTGCCCACTGTGACATAGCCCCCACAGTGACATGGCAACTAGTGGCCTGTTGCTCACTGTGACATGGCCATCACTGACCTGCTCCCCACTGTGACATGGCCCCACAGTGACGTGGCCACTACTGACCTGCTTACCACTGTGACATGGCACCCCATAGAGACATGGCCACCACTGACCTGCTGCCCACTGTGACATGGCCCCCACAGTAAAATGGCATCCAGTGACCTGATATCAACTGTGACATAGCCCCCGCAGTGACATGGCCACAACTGACCTGCCGCTCTCTGTGACATGGTTCCAAGTGACATGGCCACCACTGAGCCGCTGCCCACTGTGACATGGCCCCCACAGTGACATGGCCACCACTGACCTGCTGCCCACTGTGATGTGTCCCCCATAGTGACATGGCCACCACTGACCTGCTCCCCACTGTGACATGTCCCAAATAGTAACATGATCACCACTGACATGCTGTCCTCTGTGACATAGCCCCACAGTGACATGGCCACCCCTGACCTGCTGCCAACTGTGACATGGCCCCCATAGTGACATGGCCATCACTGACCTGCTGTCCACTGTGACATTTCCCCCATAGTGACATGGACACCACTGACCTGCTGCCCACTGTGACATGGCCCCCATAGTGAAATGGCCACCACTGACCTGCTGCCCTCTGTGACATGGACCCCATAGTGACATGGCCACCACTGACCTGCTGCCCACTGTGACATGGCCCCCATAGTGAAATGGCCACCACTGACCTGCTGCCCACTGTGACATGGTCCCCATAGTGACATGGCCACCACTGACCTGTTGCCCACTGTGACATGTTCCACACAGTGAAATGGCCACCACTGACCTGCTGCCCACTGTGACATGGTCCCCATAGTGACATGGCCACCACTGACCTGCTGCCCACTGTGACATGGTCCCCATAGTGACATGGCCACCACTGACCTGCTGCCCACTGTGACGGGGCCCCCATAGTGACATGGCCAGCACTGACCTGCTGCCCACTGTGACATAGCCCCCACAGTGACATGGCAACCAGTGGCCTGTTGCTCACTGTGACATGGCCACCACTGACCTGCTGCGCACTGTGACATGACCTCACAGCGACATGGCCACCACTGACCAGCTGCCCACTGTGACATAGCCCCCATAGTGACATGGCCACCACTGACCTGCTGCCCACTGTGACATGGACCCATAGTGACATGGCCAGCACTGACCTGCTGCCCACTGTGACATGGCCCCACACTGACGTGGCCACTAGTGACCTGCTGCCCACTGTGACATGGACCCCATAGTGACATGGCGACCACTGACCTGCTGCACACTGTGACATGACCTCGCAGTGACATGGACACCACTGACCTGCTGCCCACTCTGACATAGACACCACAGTGACATGGCAACCAGTGGCCTATTGCTCACTGAGACATGGCCACCACTGACCTGCTGCACACTGTGACATGACCTCACAGTGACATGGCCACCACTGACCTGCTGCCCAATGTGACATAGCCCCCATAGTGACATAGCCACCACTGACCTGCTGCCCACTGTGACATGGACCCATAGTGACATGGCCACAACTGACCTGCTGCCGACTGTGACTTGGTCCCCACAGTGACATGGCCACCACTGATCCGCTGACCACTGTCACATAGCCCCACAGTGACCTGACCACCACTAACCTGCTACCCACTGTGACATGGCCCCCATAGTGACATGCCCACCACTGACCTGCTGCCCACTGTGACATGGCCCCCATAGAGACATGGCCACAACTGACCTGCTGCCCACTGTGACATAGCCCCCACAGTGACATGGCAACCAGTGCCCTGTTGCTCACTGTGACATGGCCTCTACTGACCTGCTGCCCACTGTGACATGGCCCCCATATTGACATGGCCACCACTGACCTGCTGCCCACTGTGACATGGCCCCCATATTGACATGGCCACCACTGACCTGCTGCCCACTGTGACATAGACACCACAGTGACATGGCAACCAGTGGCCTGTTGCTCACTGTGACATGGCCACCACTGACCTGCTGCACACTGTGACATGGACCCATAGTGACATGGCCACATCTGACCTGCTGCCCACTGTGACTTCGCCCCCACAGTGACATGGCAACCAGTGGCCTGTTACTCACTGTGACATGGCCATCACTGACCTGCTGCACACTGTGACATGATCTCACAGTGACATGGCCGCCACTGACCTGCTGCCCAATGTGACATAGCCCCCATAGTGACATGGCCACCACTGACCTGCTGCCCACTGTGACATGGACCCATAGTGACATGGCCACTGTGATAGACAGTAAACTGTTTGTTCATCAAATTCCATTGAAGATACTGGGAGCTCGTGACATGTTATTCCATAAACTATGTTGGCCTAAGCTTAATCTTAACTATTACACTGTGTAACGACTAACTGACTGTAAGTGCTTATCTAAGTTGAAATGCTGAAGCAAGGACTTCTACTAGGCAAAAGACTGAAATGAGGGAGAAAGGGAAGAAGGACAAAGGGGAGAAAGACAAAGGGGAGAAGAAGAAGAAAAAAAAGGGGGTAGTGTCTATATTCTGTAAGATATAAACAAAGACTTTGTGAGCCACTCTCAGGAAAGTAGGAAATACGAGAAGCTGGTGACGTGAGGAAGACCCGGATGGAGCGACCCCCTAGCTGCAAAGTGCGCAGACGCAGGATACACCTCTCAGAGAGACCCGATAACGGAAGGCGGAGGATATAAAAAAGACGGACCCTCGGGAAGTGAGTGCGCGCCGTTGGTGGAGCAGGGACTGCCCGGCCGCCCAGCGCTGTTTTGCTTATTGCCGCTTGCTAAAATAAATAATTGAAATCTAATTTGTCCTAACTTGCATCATTTTGGCAAGATAGTCTATAACAAAATTGGTGCCGTGACTCGGATAGAGGCAATCTGGTGGGAAGCCCCATACGGGGAGACACGCCCCGCTGAGTTCAGCGGCCCCGGCTGATTGCTATCACATCACGCCCTCTACCGACGAACTCCAAAACTCGGCAACAAGCAAAAAAAAAATACCGGTAACCCCGTAATCTTTGTGCACGAAGCCCCGGACGAAGACGCAGGGTTGCGTGAGTATAGGCCAGTTACCGTTCGGTTGGGGTTGGGTTTCCCGGAGCGTGGTGTGTGAGACGCCCAGCAGGGCGAAGCGAGTGCGGACCCCTCGGTAGTACAGTTCCCATATCCCGCGAGGGACTGGGTCACGAAAAGGGGGAAGCGAATTGTGTGAGTGTGTGAAGGCGCTCCGGAAGATGGGACAGAAGAAAAGCAAGCTTTCTGATCCCATGGGTGATTTGGGACCCGAGGTGAGGTACCCCCAAATACCACCAGATAGCCCTTTAGGCTTGATGTTAAACCATTGGGAAGATTACCCCTCTAGGCGGGGTAAGGACAAAGCAAAAATGATTTATTATTGTATGGAAGTTTGGGGAGGGAAACAAATCAGAGGCGACCATCTCTATTGGCCTGTTTTTGGGACCTTTGAAGAATGGGTCTGCCAAGCCCTAAACATTTATGTCAACTCAAGGGAACCCTTTAATTTAGAGGAGAGTGAATATGCACAGGTATGGATAGCATCAGATACCCGAATAAATCTATATCCTCTAAAGGAAAAAGTTAAGAAAAAGAAGGTACGTGATGAGGACGAACCTCCCACCTCTCCTCGTCCTTACATACCTCCACCCCCACCTCCGGCGCCTTCACCTCCTCCGACTGCGCCGGAGGACCCAGAGAATTCAGACTCCCCACCTGAATCCCCGAAAGAACCGAGACGAATAACCCGTAGTCAAACTAGAATGGGGGGGGGTGATAGTGGCTTGTACCCCCTAAGGGAGGTTGCGATGGGAGGACCCCAGCCTGGCATGGGATATGTGACTGTCCCTCTTAATTCGGGGGACGTCCGAGAATTTAAAAAAGAGATGGGGAATCTATTGGAGGATCCCTTAGGTGTGGCGGAGCGGGTGGATCAGTTTTTAGGACCAAACATCTATACCTGGGATGAAATACAAGCCATAATGGCTATACTATTCACTGTTGAAGAAAGGGATATGATCAGGAGAGCAGGAATGAGAATTTGGGATCAACAGCATCAGCAAGGTCCGGCAGCAGATGTAAAATGGCCTCTAAATCGACCTAATTGGAATAATCAAAATGAAATCGATAGAGGTCATATGCAAGACCTGAGGACGATTGTAATCCAGGGTATAAGAGAATCAGTCCCTAGAGGACAAAATATAAATAAAGCCTTTAGTGAACATCAGAAAAAGGATGAAACTCCTACTGAGTGGTTAGAGAGACTGAGGAAAAATCTTCAGCTTTACTCAGGACTAGACCCTAATACCCCAGTGGGACAGGCATTGTTAAAGACACAATTTGTGGCAAAAGCATGGATAGATATTAGAAAGAAGCTAGAAAAAACAGAAGATTGGCAGGATCGGGGGTTGGATGAATTACTGAGAGAAGCACAGAAAGTCTATGTCCGAAGGGAGGACGAGACTCAAAAGAAACATACCAGAATGATGGTAGCTGCGATAAGGGAAGGACAGAGAGTGAACAGTGCTGGGAGAAAACAAGAAGGTCAAAGAACAGGCTATAGATCAAAGGAACCGGAGAGAGAGAGAGAAAAAGGGAGTATTGTCTGCTTTTATTGCGGAAGAAAAGGTCACACAAAGAAGAGCTGCAGAAGGAGAATGATGGATGAGAGAATGTTTAAAGAAGATTAGGGGTGTCAGGGGCTCTATTTGCTGGGGACCCGAGAACGAACTGAGCCCTTGATAAAGTTAAAAGTAGGTCCTCAGCAACAGGAGGTAGAATTTTTAGTAGATTCAGGAGCGGAGAGATCTACTGTTCAATCATTGCCCCAAGGATGTAAGATTTCATCAGAAAAAGTACAAATAGTCGGGGCGAAAGGAGAACCATTCGGAGTACCGGTAATTAAAGATGTACTCCTTGAAACAGATTCTAAAGTGGGGGTGGGATCCTTATTGTTAGTACCTGAGGCAGATTATAACCTACTGGGGAGAGATCTAATGATTGAATTAGGAATTAGTTTGGAAGTTACAGAACACAAACTTGAAGTCAAACTATGCCCCCTACGGGTTGAAGATGAGACTAAAATCAACCCTGAAGTGTGGTACACTCCGGATACGGTGGGAAAATTGAATGTTGAACCTTTTATGGTAACCATCCGGGATCCTGAAGTACCGGTGAGGATTAAGCAATATCCCATACCTCTGGAGGGAAGGCAAGGATTAAAACCAGAAATTCAGAGATTAATAAAGCAGGGATTATTGGAACCCTGCATGTCCCCTTTTAATACTCCCATTTTACCTGTCAAGAAGGCAGATGGTGGGTATAGATTAGTCCATGACCTAAGGGAAATTAACAAAAGGACTGTAACTAGATTCCCTGTAGTAGCTAACCCACACACTCTCTTAAGTCAATTAGGCCCGAACGACCGGTGGTACAGTGTAATAGACTTGAAGGACGCTTTCTGGGCATGTCCCTTAAAAGAGGAGTGTAGAAACTATTTTGCTTTTGAGTGGGAGGACCCAGACACCCACAGGAAAACTCAACTCCGGTGGACAGTCCTACCCCAAGGTTTCACTGAATCCCCAAACCTGTTTGGGCAAGCTTTAGAACAAATTTTGCAGGATTACCAGATAGGAGATACCCTTACCCTAGTCCAGTATGTAGATGATCTTTTAATAGCAGGGGAGGATGAGGAAAGGGTTCGGGAAGAAAGCATCAAGTTGTTAAATTTCCTGAGCTTAAAGGGACTGAAAGTGTCAAAATCCAAATTGCAATTTGTTGAAAAGGAAGTTAAATACCTAGGGCATCGATTAAGTCAAGGAACTAAGAAATTGGATCCAGAAAGGGTGAAAGGGATACTTTCCCTACCAAGTCCAAAAACTAAAAAACAAGTCCGGCAGCTATTAGGGCTATTTGGATATTGTAAGCAGTGGATCGAAGGGTATAGTGGAAAGGTAAAGTTTTTATACACCAAAATAACTAAAAATGGATTATTAAAATGGACTCAGGAAGATGATCAACGGTTAAAAGAACTAAAAACTGAATTAGTAAATGCTCCTGTTCTGAGCTTGCCCGACCTAAAAAGACCATTTTTCTTATTTGTCAACACAGAGGAAGGAACTGCATTTGGAGTATTAGCCCAGGAATGGGCAGGAAAAAAGAAACCAGTAGCATATATCTCAAAATTACTGGACCCCGTAAGTCGGGGATGGCCTACGTGCCTACAAGTTGTGGTGGCAGCTGCTTTGTTAGTTGAGGAAGCGCATAAAATAACTTTTGGTAGTGAATTAAGGGTACTATCACCCCATAATATTAGAGGTGTGTTACAGCAAAAAGCAGAAAAATGGATAACCGATGCTAGACTAGTAAAATATGAGGCAATCCTCATTACGTCCCCCCACCTGACCCTTGAAACAACATCGTTACAAAATCCAGCCCAATTTTTGTATGGAGAACCTAGTCAAGATCTTTTTCATGATTGCCTCCGTAACATCGAGGAGCAGACTAAGATAAGACCAGATTTGGAAGAGGAGGAATTAGGGAAAGGAGAAAAATTATTTGTAGATGGATCCTCTCGAGTGGTAGAAGGGAAAAGAAAATCAGGGTATGCCATAATTGATGGAAAAACTTTTAAGGTGATAGAATCAGGACCCTTGAGTCCCAGCTGGTCAGCACAGGCATGTGAATTATATGCAGTATTAAAGGCTTTGCAATTACTAAATGGAAAAGTGGGAACTATATACACCGATTCTAGATATGCCTTCGGAATAGTACATACCTTTGGGAAAATATGGGAAGAAAGAGGTTTAATCAATTGTCGGGGGAAGAGCCTAGTACATCAGGAGTTAATATCACAAATTTTGCAAGCTATACGAGGGCCCAGCGAAATTGCGGTAGTACACGTAAAAGGACACCAGAGGGGGCTAAATCCTTTAGTACGGGGGAATAACCTTGCTGATCAAGAGGCAAAGAGAGCAGCGCTATCAGCACTGGACTTGGATGATCCGATAGAGGACAGAAAGCGGTGTGTTAATTGTGGAGATAATTACCTCCCCTGTTATGGTTGCTGGAAAGAATACGGAGTAGACGGTATAGAATGTGTATGTGAAAGACCAGGGTTTAAGTGGTGCTTTTTCCATGGAAAATCCTATGAACTTTTAAGTTTTACTGTTCAAGAACAAGCAAAATTAAATCAAATGGGGATTCAACAGAAAGCTAATGGAAAATGGGAACTCCCGGACGGCCGAGAAGTTCTCCCAAAACCCATAGCTACCAAGATAACGCAGCAATTCCATAAAAACACTCATTGGGGAACTCAGGCATTAGTGGATCAATTTGCAACTAAATACATGTGCATTGGGATATATGATATAGCCAAACGAGTGATAGGAGAATGTCTCGTTTGTCAAAAAGTAAATAAACATCAAATAAGAAAACGAATATATGGGGGGCGAGAATTGGCTCATAGACCTTTTGCAAGAATACAAATAGACTTTACTGAATTACCAAAGGTGGGGAGGTATAAATACCTATTAGTAATTATAGATCATTTAACTCAATTCGTAGAAGCCTTTCCCACAGCCCGAGCCACAGCTCACACAGTAACAAGGATATTACTTGAAGAAATTATACCTCGGTATGGAGCAATAGAAGCAATAGACTCAGATAGAGGGCCACACTTTGTATCCAGAGTAGCCAAAGAGACTTTGGCTGCCCTGGGTACACAGTGGCAATACCATACTCCTTGGCACCTGCAGAGCTCAGGGAAAGTTGAACGTATGAACGGAGAAATAAAAAAACAACTTACCAAACTAATGTTAGAAACTAAAATGTCATGGGTAAAGTGTCTCCCTTTAGCCTTGTTAAATATCAGAACTCAGCCCCGAACTGATGTAGGCATTTCTCCCTTTGAAATGCTATATGGGATGCCTTATGATTTAGAAATGCCACCGGATCACCCCCAACTTGAAGAATTAAAGATAAAGTCCTACCTGATACAGCTAATGGCAAGGAGAAAACAACTACAGGCTCGGGGGATGGTAGTACAAAGGCCTCCATTGGATGTGGCCATGCATCAAATCCAACCAGGAGATAAAGTACTAATCAAATCATGGAAAGAATCTTCTTTGAGCCCCCGTTGGGAAGGACCCTATGTTGCTCTTATCACTACAGAAACTGCTGTTCGGACTGCTGAGAAGGGGTGGACACACGCAAGCCGAGTAAAGGGACCTATACAGGATCCAGCCTGGAAAGTGACCAGCCCTCCTGGGGATCTACGAGTCACCCTTCGGAAAACCTGAAAGAACTCTCTACACATTGTGAGATAAGAACCTACGAAGGACTCGATGAGTGAGGCCCTGATATTTTTGTCCAATTGAAACTTATATTTGTTTTCCTTTTATATACATAAAGTGTAAAGTGTAATGTATGTAAAGAAGGCTGGGGGATTCATAATGCACATGGAATAAATCTTCGGTCTAGTTGTAATCAGTGTTATTAACGAGAACGGAGATTAACTAATCAGGCCCTAAAACTGGAGATTCTAAAACTTGGTAGAAAATATTTACTAAAGGGATAAATCCTGAAAGAGAGTGCACTCACTCTAATTGGCCTACTCAATAGCACTCTCAGATCCTAAGGGTGATCTGTAGAAAGCACATCCCCTGGGTCCCCTGTCGTGAACCCGAGGTCAAAGATAAAAACTGGGAGACCTATGTGTCCCGGAGTAGAGGCAAACGTACCCCTGAAGAATACGGCTGCTGCCGAGAAGATGGAACACCCTGCTGCTCTAAGCAACAGAGTAGGCAGAGGAGGCAGAGACGTACCAAAGTGGGGAAAACTTTACTGCCCTACTCTGAAGAAAAAAGGACCTCTGAGGGAGAAGGGCCAGACGAGAGTGTCAGACACCCCGATACAAAAGAGACTAAGAAAAAATATGCAAATCTATAGAATCCCGTCAGCCTTCTATTGGAGCTATTGGATAGTCTGGCTAGGTGTATTAGCTACAATGAATACACTACCAGGATGGGCTAGAACGACTAACCAATCCCACCAACCTTTTGAACATACCCTAACTAATCAAATTATATGGCCTTGGACAGATGCTTATTATGGACATACAGGAAGTATGGATGCAGATTTGTATGGGACAGAGTTAGCAACCGCCATACTAAGCAATAACCTAACACTCCAAACATATAAATGGGAGAATTCATCCCATACCTGGACAGCTAAAAAAGGAGATGAGATACAGATAGGCTGCAGAGTATTCAATGTAAATGTGATAATAAGTCGGCACCCTTTAATTCAAACCGTCCGTCAGCCCCCTTTTACTCAAATCGTTATCAGAGACAAAACGGAATCTAAAATAGCTCAAACCCGTTGTGAGTCGGAAGCCTGTTGGTATGCATTTACTGCAACCCAACCGGTGTCCATAGTTTGTTTGGGAGGGACCAGGTCAGGAGATCAAGCTATATCTTTCCGATTTCCATTGAATATACAGGAGGAAACTACAACAACCACAACCCACGCTCCCAAAGAGACTACTCAGACTACTCATACTGTTCCAACACAACCAACAGTCGTGCTTAGCCCAAGAATTTTTAAAATTGGACCATATGCAATTAGAAATACAGGTAAACAACAAATGCTGTTTAACCCGGCGTGGTCTCTCAAACAAGTTGAATTGTTAATGCAAAATAATGTTTCAAATATTCAGCCAGCATGTTCACCTTTCCTAAAGACTTCTTACGAGGGATGGACAACCTGGCTGCAAAAACAAACTCCTCACACAAAAAGAACGCAGAGAGACTTAACCGGTGCTTTGGGAACAGGATTGGGAGTTTTAAATAGTATTGATTCGGAGGTGATAATGAACAAATTGGCTACCTCAATTAGTGATTTAACTAATATACAAAGGCCTTTGCGATCTTCCTTATTGGCTTTGGGGGCTAACCAGTGGCAGTTGTCGAATATATTACCAAAAGGGGAAAAGGTAAATATAAAGGATCATGAATTGATTACAGATGCACACAGTGTGCTTCAAAATAACCTCTCTTTAGCTCTCAGCTGCATCCAGGCTCAAATATGGATGCAGTCGATAGCTGCCTCAATTATAAGAGAAGGTGAAGAAGGTATTCTTCCTACTGAAATTCGGAGAATAATTTGGGACAGTGCTACTAATTTTGAAAAGAAACTCCAATCCTGGTGGAACCTGGTAAACTTTACCTATGACCCCATCACAAACACAGCTACTACCTTTATACTCACTATTTACAATGCCACCATATACCAAATTTATCCTATCATTGCATTAGGGCTGAATCACAACGGAACCATACTCTATCCTTCTGAGCATAGAGTATGGGCCCGAAAGGTAAACGAAAAATGGCAAACTGTCAATCTAGAGTCCTGCATTGTACGGGAACAACAAGGATTCATTTGTGAAAGCAATGCAATTGAGGCACAAGATATTTGTTTAGATACCGAACAAAATATTTGTCACTTTGAGGTCCATCCCAATGAAAATCCTAAAACAGTACTTATATATATTGGCGAAGGTTGTGTATGTTTGAGGACGGTTTGTGAATTCTTAACCGTAGACAAGATCATAATAGAGACAAAAAATTATTCAAATCTCTGTGTTTGCAGCTTCACAAAGGTAATCGGATGTGACTTTTCCTATTTAGCCCCGGTCACGTCTTACCAACTCCTGCAATCCAATTATACATTAATACATAATCTACAACCTACACCCATTGGAATGAATCTCACTTTGGTTAAGCAGTTACTTCAACACAAAGACTTAGTTAGAATTTTAGAGAAAGTTAGAGAAAACGGACAGAAAACTCTAATAACTGTTCATCACAATGTGGAAGAAATATACCGAGTCTTGGAAAGAGCAAAAAAGAATGCAGAACATAACTGGTGGGACACCCTTTTTGGATGGTCACCTACTGCTACAGGCATCTTGAACAAGTTGTGTCACCCCATTGTGGTTCTCTTGATATTAATCTTAATCAGTTTGAATTTGTCAATAATATTATATGTCATAACTTGGAGAATGATGCAACGGGTAACATATCTGATATCTGTCACCCGTCCAATACTCATCAATACAATCAATTAGATGATGACTTTAAATTGAAAAAAACTCTCCTGTTAAGTCAACAAGAATTGCAACGATTTGATGAACAAAATGATAAAAAGAAAAAGGGGGGATTGTGATAGACAGTAAACTGTTTGTTCATCAAATTCCATTGAAGATACTGGGAGCTCGTGACATGTTATTCCATAAACTATGTTGGCCGAAGCTTAATCTTAACTATTACACTGTGTAACGACTAACTGACTGTAAGTGCTTATCTAAGTTGAAATGCTGAAGCAAGGACTTCTACTAGGCAAAAGACTGAAAAGAGGGAGAAAGGGAAGAAGGACAAAGGGGAGAAAGACAAAGGGGAGAAGAAGAAGAAAAAAAAGGGGGTAGTGTCTATATTCTGTAAGATATAAACAAAGACTTTGTGAGCCACTCTCAGGAAAGTAGGAAATACGAGAAGCTGGTGACGTGAGGAAGACCCGGATGGAGCGACCCCCTAGCTGTAAAGTGCGCAGACGCAGGATACACCTCTCAGAGAGACCCGATAACGGAAGGCGGAGGATATAAAAAAGACGGACCCTCGGGAAGTGAGTGCGCGCCGTTGGTGGAGCAGGGACTGCCCGGCCGCCCAGCGCTGTTTTGCTTATTGCCGCTTGCTAAAATAAATAATTGAAATCTAATTTGTCCTAACTTGCATCATTTTGGCAAGATAGTCTATAACAGCCACAACTGACCTGCTGCCCACTGTGACTTCGCCCCCACAGTGACATGGCAACCAGTGGCCTGTTACTCACTGTGACATGGCCATCACTGACCTGCTGCACACTGTGACATGGCCCCACAGTGCCGTGGCCACCACTGACCTGCTGCCCAATGTGACATAGCCCCCATAGTGACATGGCCACCACTGACCTCCTGCCCGCTGTGACATGGCCCCCATTGTGACATGGCCAGCACTAAACCTGCTTCCCACTGTGACATAGCCCCCACAGTGACATGGCAACGAGTGGCCTATTGCTCACTGTGACATGGCCACCATTGACCTGCTGCACACTGTGACATAGCCCCCATAGTGACATGGCCACCACTGACCTGCTGCCCACTGTGACATGGCCCCCATAGTGACATGGCCACCACTGACCTGCTGCCCACTGTGACATAGCCCCCACAGTGACATGGCAACCAGTGGCCTGTTACTCACTGTGACATGGCCATCACTGACCTGCCGCACACTGTGACATGGCCCCACAGTGCCGTGGCCACTACTAACCTGCTGCCCACTGTGACATGGCCCCCATAGTGACATGGCCACCACTGACCTGCTGCACACTGTGACATGGCCCCCATAGTGACATGGACATTACTGACCTGCTGCCCACTGTGACATGGCCCCCATCGTGACATGGCCACCACTGACCTGCTGCACACTGTGACATGGCCCCACAGTGCCGTGGCCACTACTGACCTGCTAACCCACTGTGACATGGCCCCCATAGTGACATGGACATTACTGACCTGCTGCCCACTGTGACATGGCCCCCATAGTGACATGGCCACCACTGACCTGCTGCCCACTGTGACATAGCCCTCACAGTGACATGGCAACCAGTGGCCTGTTGCTCACTGTGACATGGCCATCACTGACCTGCTGCACACTGTGACATGGCCCCACAGTGACGTGGCCACTACTGACCTGCTGCCCACTGTGACATGGCCCCCATAGTGACATGTCCACCACTGACCTGCTGCCCACTGTGACATGGCCCCCATAGTGACATGGCCACCACTGACATGCTACCCACTGTGACATAGCCCCCACAGTGACATGGCAACCAGTGGCTTGTTGCTCACTGTGACATGGCCACCACTGACCTGTTGCACACTTTGACATGACCTCACAGTGACATGGCCACCACTGACCTGCTGCCCAATGTGACATATCCCCCATAGTGACATGACCACCACTGACCTGCTGCCCACTGTGACATGGCCCCCATAGTGACATGGCCAGCACTGACCTGCTGCCCACTGTGACATAGCCCCCACAGTGACATGGCAACCAGTGGCCTGTTGCTCACTGTGACATGGCCATCACTGAACTGCTGCACACTGTGACATGGCCCCACAGTGACGTGGCCACTACTGACCTGCTGCCCACTGTGACATGGCCCCCATAGTGACATGGCCACCACTGACCTGCTGCCCACTGTGACATGGCCCCAACAGTGACATGGCCACTACTGACCCGCTGACCACTGTGACATAGCCCCACAGTGACTTGGGCACCACTGACCTGCTGCCCACTGTGACATGGCCCCCATCGTGACATGGCCACCACTGACCTGCTGCACACTGTGACATGGCCCCACAGTGCCGTGGCCACTACTGACCTGCTGCCCACTGTGACATGGCCCCCATAGTGACATGGACATTACTGACCTGCTGCCCACTGTGACATGGCCCCCATAGTGACATGGCCACCACTGACCTGCTGCCCACTGTGACATAGCCCTCACAGTGACATGGCAACCAGTGGCCTGTTGCTCACTGTGACATGGCCATCACTGACCTGCTGCACACTGTGACATGGCCCCACAGTGACGTGGCCACTACTGACCTGCTGCCCACTGTGACATGGCCCCCATAGTGACATGTCCACCACTGACCTGCTGCCCGCTGTGACATGGCCCCCATAGTGACATGGCCACCACTGACATGCTACCAACTGTGACATAGCCCCCACAGTGACATGGCAACCAGTGGCTTGTTGCTCACTGTGACATGGCCACCACTGACCTGTTGCACACTTTGACATGACCTCACAGTGAGATGGCCACCACTGACCTGCTGCCCAATGTGACATAGCCCCCATAGTGACATGGCCAGCACTGACCTGCTGCCCACTGTGACATAGCCCCCACAGTGACATGGCAACCAGTGGCCTGTTGCTCACTGTGACATGGCCATCACTGAACTGCTGCACACTGTGACATGGCCCCACAGTGACGTGGCCACTACTGACCTGCTGCCCACTGTGACATGGCCCCCATAGTGACATGGCCACCACTGACCTGCTGCCCACTGTGACATGGCCCCAACAGTGACATGGCCACTACTGACCCGCTGACCACTGTGACATAGCCCCACAGTGACTTGGGCACCACTGACCTGCTGCCCACTGTGACATGGCCCCCATAGTGACATGGCCACCACTGACCTGCTGCCCACTGTGACATAGCTCCCACAGTGACATGGCAACCAGTGGCCTGTTGCTCACTGTGACATGTCCATCACTGACCTGCTGCACACTGTGACATGGCCCCACAGTGACGTGGCCACTACTGACCTGCTGCACACTGTGACATGGCCCCCATAGTGACATGGCCAGCACTGACCTGCTGCCCACTATGACATCCCCCCACAGTGACATGGCAACCAGTGGCCTGTTGTTCACTGTGACATGGCCATCACTGACCTGCTGCCCACTGTGACATGGCCCCACAGTGACGTGGCCACTACTGACCTGCTGCCCACTGTGACATCGCCCCCATAGTGACATGGCCACCACTGACCTGCTGCCCACTGTGACATGGCCCCAACAGTGACATGGCCACTACTGACCCGCTGACCACTGTGACATAGCACCACAGTGACTTGGGCACCACTGACCTGCTGCCCACTGTGACATAGCCCCCACAGTGACATGGCAACCAGTGGCCTGTTGCTCATTGTGACATGGCCATCACTGACCTGCTGCACACTGTGACATGGCCCCACAGTGACGTGGCCACCACTGACCTGCTGCCCACTGTGACATAGCCCCCACAGTGACATGGCAACCAGTGGCCTGTTGCTCATTGTGACATGGCCATCACTGACCTGCTGCACACTGTGACATGGCCCCACAGTGACGTGGCCACTACTGACATGCTGCCCACTGTGACATGGCCCCCATAGTGACATGGCCAACACTGACCTGCTGCCCACTGTGACATATCCCCCACAGTGACATGGCAAACAGTGGCTTGTTGCTCACTGTGACATGGCCACCACTGACCTGTTGCACACTGTGACATGACCTCACTGTGACATGGCCACCACTGACCTGCTGCCCAATGTGACATTGCCCCTATAGAGACATAGCCACAACTGCCCTGCTGCCCACTGTGACATAGGCCCCACAGTGACATGGCAACAAGTGGCCAGTTGCTCACTGTGACATGGCCATCACTGACCTGCTGCACACTGTGACATAGCCCCACAGTGACTTGGGCACCACTGACCTGCTGCCCACTGTGACATGGCCCCCATAGTGACATGGCCACCACTGACCTGCTGCCCACTGTGACATAGCCCCCACAGTGACATGGCAACCAGTGGCCTGTTGCTCACTGTGACATGGCCATCACTGACCTGCTGCACACTGTGACATGGCCCCACAGTGACGTGGCCACTACTGACCTGCTGCCCACTGTGACATGGCCCCCATAGTGACATGTCCACCACTGACCTGCTGCCCGCTGTGACATGGCCCCCATAGTGACATGGCCACCACTGACATGCTACCCACTGTGACATAGCCCCCACAGTGACATGGCAACCAGTGGCTTGTTGCTCACTGTGACATGGCCACCACTGACCTGTTGCACACTTTGACATGACCTCACAGTGAGATGGCCACCACTGACCTGCTGCCCAATGTGACATAGCCCCCATAGTGACATGACCACCACTGACCTGCTGCCCACTGTGACATAGCTCCCACAGTGACATGGCAACCAGTGGCCTGTTGCTCACTGTGACATGTCCATCACTGACCTGCTGCACACTGTGACATGGCCCCACAGTGATGTGGCCACTACTGACCTGCTGCACACTGTGACATGGCCCCCATAGTGACATGGCCAGCACTGACCTGCTGCCCACTATGACATCCCCCCACAGTGACATGGCAACCAGTGGCCTGTTGCTCACTGTGACATGGCCATCACTGACCTGCTGCCCACTGTGACATGGCCCCACAGTGACGTGGCCACTACTGACCTGCTGCCCACTGTGACATCGCCCCCATAGTGACATGGCCACCACTGACCTGCTGCCCACTGTGACATGGCCCCAACAGTGACATGGCCACTACTGACCCGCTGACCACTGTGACATAGCACCACAGTGACTTGGGCACCACTGACCTGCTGCCCACTGTGACATAGCCCCCACAGTGACATGGCAACCAGTGGCCTGTTGCTCATTGTGACATGGCCATCACTGACCTGCTGCACACTGTGACATGGCCCCACAGTGACGTGGCCACTACTGACATGCTGCCCACTGTGACATGGCCCCCATAGTGACATGGCCACCACTAACCTGCTGCCCACTGTGACATATCCCGCACAGTGACATGGCAAACAGTGGCTTGTTGCTCACTGTGACATGGCCACCACTGACCTGTTGCACACTGTGACATGACCTCACTGTGACATGGCCACCACTGACCTGCTGCCCACTGTGACATAGCCCCCACAGTGACATGGCAACAAGTGGCCAGTTGCTCACTGTGACATGGCCATCACTGACCTGCTGCACACTGTGACATAGCCCCACAGTGACTTGGGCAGCACTGACCTGCTGCCCACTGTGACATGGCCCCCATAGTGACATGGCCACCACTGACCTGCTGCCCACTGTGACATAGCCCCCACAGTGACATGGCAACCAGTGGCCTGTTGCTCACTGTGACATGGCTACCACTGACCTGCTGCACACTGTGACATGACCTCACAGTGACATGGCCACCACTGACCTGCTGCCCAATGTGACATAGCCCCCATAGTGACATGGCCACCATTGACCTGCTGCCCACTGTGACATGGCCCCCATAGTGACATGGCTCCCACAGTGACATGGCCACCACTGACCTGCTGACCACTGTGACATGGCCCCCACAGTGACATGGCCACCACTGACATGCTGCCCAATGTGACATGGACCCCTAGTGACATGGCCACCACTGACCTGCTCCCCAATGTGACATAGCCCCCATAGTGACATGGCCACCACTGACCTGCTGCCCACTGTGACATGGCCCCCATAGTGACATAGCCACCACTGACCTGCTGCCCACTGTGACATGGCCCCCATAGTGACATGGCCACAACTGACCTGCTGCCCACTGTGACATAGCCCCCACAGTGACATGGCAACCAGTGGCCTGTTACTCACTGTGACATGGCCATCACTGACCTGCTGCCCACTGTGACATAGCCCTCACAGTGACGTGGCCACCACTGACCTGCTCCCCACTGTGACATGTCCCATACAGTAACATCATCACTACTGACATGCTGCCCACTGTCACATGGCCCCACAGTGACGTGGCCACCACTGACATGCTGCCCACTGTGATTGGCCACCACAGCGACATGGCCACCAGTGGACTGTTGCTCATTGTGACATGGCCACAACTGATCTGCTGCCCACTGTGACATGACCTCACAGTGACATGGCCACCACTGACACGATGACACCTGTGACATGGCCCCCACAGTGACATGGCCACCACTGACCCGCTGACCACTCTGACATGGCCCCCACAGTGACATACCCACCACTGACCTGCTGCCCACTGTGACATAGCCCCCATAGTGACATGGCCACCACTGACCTGCTGCCCAATGTGACATAGCCCCCATAGTGACATAGCCACCACTGACCTTCTGCACACTGTGACATGACCTCACAGTGACATGGCCACCACTGACCCGCTGACCACTGTGACATGGCCCCCATAGTGACATGGCCACCACTGACCTGCTGCCCACTGTGACATGGCCCCCATAGTGACATGGCCACCACTGACCTGCTGCCCACTGTGACATGACCTCACAGTGACATGGCCACTTCTGACCTGCTGCCCACTGTTATGTAGCACCCAAAGTGACATGGACACCACTGACCTGCTCCCCACTGTGACATGTCCCATATAGTAACATGATCACTCCTGACATGCTGCCCACTGTCACATTGCCCCACAGTGACGTGGCCACCACTGACCTGCTGCCCACTGTGACTGCCCACCAGAGTGACATGGCCACCAGTGGACTGTTGCTCATGTAACATGGTCACAACTGATCTGCTGCCCACTGTGACATGACCTCACAGTGACATGGCCACCACTGACATGCTGACCACTGTGACATGGCCCCCACAGTGACATGGCCATCACTGACCCACTGACCACTGTGACATGGCCCCCATACTGACATGGACACCACTGACCTGCTGCCAACTGTGACATGGCCCCCATAGTGACATGGCCATCACTGACCTGCTGTCCACTGTGACATTTCCCCCATAGTGACATGGCCACCACTGACCTGCTGCCCACTGTGACATGGCCACCATAGTGAAATGGCAACCAGTGACCTGCTGCCCTCTGTGACATGGACCCCATAGTGACATGCACACCACTGACCTGCTGCCCACTGTGACATGGCCCCCATAGTGAAATGGCCACCACTGACCTGCTGCCCACTGTGACATGTTCCACACAGTGACATGGCCACCACTGACCTGCTGCCCACTGTGACATGTTACCCACAGTGACATGGCCACCACTGACCTACTGCCCAATGTGACATGTCCCATACAGTAACATGATCACTAATGACATGCAGCCTACTGTCACATGGCCCCACAGTGACGTGGCCACCACTGACCTGCTGCCCACTGTGACTGGCCACCACAGTGACATGGCCACCAGTGGACTGTGGCACATTGTGACATGGCCACAACTGATCTGTTGCCCACTGTGACATGACCTCACAGTGACATGGCCACCACTGACCCGCTGACCACTGTGACATTGCCGCAACAGTGACATGGCCACCACTTACCCGCTGACCACTGTGACATGGCCCCCACAGTGACATGGCAACCACTGACCTGCTACCCACTGTGACATAGCCCCCATAGTGACATGGCCACCACTGACCTGCTGCCCACTGTGACTGGGCCCCCATAGTGACATGGCCACCACTGACCTGCTGCCCACTGTGACGGGGCCCCCATAGTGACATGGCCACCACTGACCTGCTGCCCACTGTGACATGGCCCCCACAGTGACATGGCCAGCACTGACATGCTGCCCACTGTGACATAGCCCCCACAGTGACATGGCAACGAGTGGCCTGTTGCTCACTGTGACATGGCGACCAATGACCTGCTGCACACTGTAATGTAGCACCCACAGTGACATGTCCACCACTGACCTGTTGCCCACTGTGACATATCCGAAACAGTAACATGATCACCACTGCCCGCTGCCCACTGTGTCATGGCCCCACTGTGACGTGGCCACCACTGAACCGATGCCAACTGTGACTGGCCACCACAGAGACATGGCCACCACTGACCTGCTGACCACTGTGACATGCCCCCCATACTGACATGGCCACCACTGACCTGCTGCCCACTGTGACATGGCCCCCATAGTGACATGGCCACAACTGACCTGCTGCCCACTGTGACATGGCCCCCATAGTGACATGGCCACCACTGACCCGCTGACCACTCTGACATGGCCCCCATAGTGACATGGCCACCACTGACCTGCTCCCCACTGTGACATGTCCCATACAGTAACATGATCACTACTGACATGCTCCCCAATGTCACATGGTCCCACAGTGACGTGGCCACCACTGACCTGCTGCCCACTGTGACATGGCCCCCACAGTGACATGCCCACAACTGACCTGCTGCCCACTGTGACATGGCCCCCAATGTGACATGGACCTCACAGTGACATGGCCTCCACTGACCTGCTGCCCAATGTGACATAGCCCACATAGTGACATGGCCACCACTGACCTGCTGCCCACTGTGACATGGCCCCTATAGTGACATGGCCACCACTGACCTGCTGCCCACTGTGACATGGCCCCCATAGTGACATGGCCACCACTGACCTGCTGCCCACTGTGACATTGCCCCCATAGTGACATGGCCACTATTGACCTGCTGCCCACTGTGACATAGCCCCCACAGTGACATGGCAACCAGTGGCCTGTTGCTCACTGTGACATGGCCACCACTGACCTGTTGCACACTGTGACATGACCTCACAGTGACATGGCCACCACTGATCTGCTCCCCACTGTGATATGTCCATACAGTAACATGATCACTACTGACATGCTGCCCACTGTCACATGGCCCCACAGTGACGTGGCCACCACTGACCTGCTGCCCACTGTGATTGGCCAGCACAGTGACATGGCCACCAGTGGAATGTTGCTCATTGTGACATGGCCACCACTGACCCGCTGCCCACTGTGACATGACCTCACAGTGACATGGCCACCACTGACCCGCTGACACCTGTGACATGGCTCCCACAGTGACATGGCCACCACTGACCCGCTGACCACTGTGACATGGCCCCCACAGTGACATGGCCACCACTGACCTGCTGCACAATGTGACATGGACCCCATAGTGACATGGCCACCACTGACCTGTTGCCCAATGTGACATAGCCCCCATAGTGACATGGCCACCACTGACCTGCTGCCCACTGTGACATGGCCCCCATAGTGACATAGCCACCACTGATCTGCTGCCCACTGTGACATAGCCCCCACAGTGACATGGCAACCAGTGGCCTGTTGCTCACTGTGACATGGCCATCACTGACCTGCTGCACACTGTGACATGGCCCCCACAGTGACATGGCCACCACTGACCCTCTGACCACTGTGACCTAGCCCCACAGTGACTTGGGCACGACTGACCTGCAGCCCACTGTGACATGGCCCCATAGAGACTTGGCCACAACTGACCTGCTGCCCACTGTGACATAGCCCCCACAGTGACATGGCAACCAGTGGCCTGTTACTCACTGTGACATGGCCACCACTGACGTGCTGCACACTGTGACATGGCCCCACAGTGACATGGCCACCACTGATCTGTTGCGCAATGTGACATAGCCCCCATAGTGACATGGCCACAACTAATCTGCTGCCCACTCTGATATGACCTCACAGTGACATGGCCACCACTGACCCGCTGACACCTGTGACATGTCCCATACAGTAACATCATCACTACTGACATGCTGCCCACTGTCACATGGCACCACAGTGACGTGGCCACCACTGACCTGCTGCCCACTGTGATTGGCCACCACAGTGACATGGCCACCAGTGGACTGTTGCTCATTGTGACATGGCCACAACTGATCTGCTGCCCACTCTGACATGACCTCACAGTGACAAGGCCACCACTGACACGATGACACCTGGGACATGGCCCCCACAGTGACATGGCCACCACTGACCCTCTGACCACTCTGACATGGCCCGCACAGTGACATGCCCACCACTGACCTGCTGCCCACTGTGACATGGCCCCCATAGTGACATGGCCACCACTGACCTGCTGCCCACTGTGACATAGCCCCCACAGTGACATTTCAACCAGTGGCCTGTTGCTCACTGTGACATGGCCACCACTGACCTGCTGCACACTGTGACATGGCCCCACAGTGACATGGCCACCACTGACCTGCTCCCCACTGTGACATGTCCCATACAGTAACATGATCACTACTGACATGCTGCCCACTGTCACATGGCCCCACAGTGACATGGCCACCACTGACCTGCTGCCCACTGTGATTGGCCACCACAGTGACATGGCCACCAGTGGACTGTTGCTCATTGTGACATGGCCACAACTGATCTGCTGCCCACTGTGACATGACCTCACAGTGACATGGCCACCACTGACACGATGACAGATGTGACATGCCCCCCACAGTGACATGGCCACCACTGAACCGCTGACCACTCTGACATGGCCCCCACAGTGACATGCCCACCACTGACCTGCTGCCCACTGTGACATAGCCCCCATAGTGACATGGCCACCACTGACCTGCTGCCCAATGTGACATAGCCCCCATAGTGACATGGCCACCACTGACCTGCTGCCCACTGTGACATGGCCCCCATAGTGACATGGCCAGCACTGACCTGCTGCCCACTGTGACATAGCCCCCACAGTGACATGGCCACCAGTGGCCTTTTGCTCACTTGACATGGCCACCACTGACCTTCTGCACACTGTGACATGACCTCACATTGACATGGCCACCACTGACCCGCTGACCACTGTGACATTGCCCCCACAGTGACATGGCCACCACAGACCTGCTGCCCACTGTGATATGGCCCCCATAGTGACATGGCCACAACTGCCCTGCTGCCCACTGTTATGGCCCCCATAGTGACATGGCCACAAATGATCTGCTGCCCACTGTGATATAGCCCCCACAGTGACGTGGCCACTACTGACCTGCTGCCCACTGTGACATGGCCCCCATAGTGACATGGCCACAACTGACCTGCTGCACACTGTGACATGACCTCACAGTGACATGGCCACCACTGACCTGCTCCCCACTGTGACATGTCCCATACAGTAACATCATCACTACTGACATGCTGCCCACTGTCACATGGCCCCACAGTGACGTGGCCACCACTGACATGCTGCCCACTGTGATTGGCCACCACAGTGACATGGCCACCAGTGGACTGTTGCTCATTGTGACATGGCCACAACTGATCTGCTGCCCACTGTGACATGACCTCACAGTGACATGGCCACCACTGACACGATGACACCTGTGACATGGCCCCCACAGTGACATGGCCACCACTGACCCGCTGACCACTCTGACATGGCCCCCACAGTGACATGCCCACCACTGACCTGCTGCCCACTGTGACATAGCCCCCATAGTGACATGGCCACCACTGACCTGCTGCCCAATGTGACATAGCCCCCATAGTGACATGGCCACCACTGACCTGCTGCCCACTGTGACATGGCCCCCATAGTGACATGGCCAGCACTGAACTGCTGCCCACTGTGACATAGCCCCCACAGTGACATGGCAACCAGTGGCCTGTTGCTCACTTGACATAGCCACCACTGACCTTCTGCACACTGTGACATGACCTCACATTGACATGGCCACCACTGACCCGCTGACCACTGTGACATGGCCCCCATATTGACATGGCCACCACAGACCTGCTGCCCACTGTGATATGGCCCCCATAGTGACATGGCCACAACTGACCTGCTGCCCACTGTGACATGGCCCCCATAGTGACATGGCCACAACTGACCTGCTGCCCACTGTGACATAGCCCCCACAGTGACATGGCAACCAGTGGCCTGTTGCTCACTGTGACATGGCCACCACTGACCTGCTGCACACTGTTACATGACCTCACAGTGACATGGCCACCACTGACCTGCTCCCCACTGTGACATGTCCCATACAGTAACATCATCACTACTGACATGCTGCCCACTGTCACATGGCCCCACAGTGACGTGGCCACCACTGACCTGCCGCCCACTGTGATTGGCCACCACAGTGACATGGCCACCGGTGGACTGTTGCTCATTGTGACATGGCCACAACTGATCTGCTGCCCACTGTGACATGACCTCACAGTGACATGGCCACCACTGACACGATGACACCTGTGACATGGCCTCAACAGTGACATGGCCACCACTGACCCGCTGACCACTGTGACATGGCCCCCATAGTGACATGGCCACCACTGACCTGCTGCCCACTGTGACATAGCCCCCATAGTGACATAGCCACCACAGACCTGCTGCCCACTGTGACATGGCCCCCATAGTGACATGGCCAGCACTGACCTGCTGCCCACTGTGACATAGCCCCCACGGTGACATGGCAACCAGTGGCCTGTTGCTCACTGTGACATGGCCACCACTGACCTGCTGCACACTGTGACATGGCCCCCACAGTGACATGGCGACCACTGATCCGCTGACCACTGTGACATGGCCCCACAGTGACATGGCCACCACTGACCTGCTACCCACTGTGAAATAGCCCCCATAGTGACATGGCCACCACTGACCTGCTGCCCACTGAGACATGGCCCCCATAGTGACATGGCCACAACTGACCTGCTGCCCACTGTGACATAGCCCCACAGTGACATGGCAACCAGTGGCCTGTTGCTCACTGTGACATGGCCCCCATAGTGACATGGCCACCACTGACATGCTGCCCACTGTGACATGGCCCCACAGTGACGTGGCCACCACTGACCTGCTGCCCACTGTGATTGGCCACCACAGTGACATTTCGAGCAGTGGACTGCTGCTCATTGTGACATGGCCACAACTGATCTGCTGCACACTGTGACATGACCTCACAGTGACATGGCCACCACTGACCCGATGACACCTGTGACATGGCCCCCACAGTGACATGGCCACCACTGACCCGCTGACCACTCTGACATGGCCCCCACAGTGACATGGTCACCACTGACCTGCTGCCCACTGTGACATGGCCCCCATAGTGACATGGCCACCACTGACCTGCTGCCCCCTGTGACATAGCCCCCACAGTGACATGGCAACCAGTGGCCTGTTGCTCACTGTGACATGGCCACCACTGACCTGCTGCACACTGTGACATGACCTCACAGTGACATGGCCACCACTGACCTGCTCCCCACTGTGACATGTCCCATACAGTAACATCATCACTACTGACATGCTGCCCACTGTCACATGGCCCCACAGTGACGTGGCCACCACTGACATGCTGCCCACTGTGATTGGCCACCACAGTGACATGGCCACCAGTGGACTGTTGCTCATTGTGACATGGCCACAACTGATCTGCTGCCCACTGTGACATGACCTCACAGTGACATGGCCACCACTGACACGATGACACCTGTGACATGGCCCCCACAGTGACATGGCCACCACTGACCCGCTGACCACTCTGACATGGCCCCCACAGTGACATGCCCACCACTGACCTGCTGCCCACTGTGACATAGCCCCCATAGTGACATGGCCACCACTGACCTGCTGCCCACTGTGACATAGCCCCCACAGTGACATGGCAGCCGGTGGCCTGTTGCTCACTGTGAAATGGCCACCACTAACCTGCTGCACACTGTGACATGACCTCACAGTGACATGGCCACCACTGACCTGCTCCCCACTGTGACATGTCCCATACAATAACATCATCACTACTGACATGATGCCCACTGTCACATGGCACCACAGTGACGTGGCCACCACTGACCTGCTGCCCACTGTGATTGGCCACCACAGTGACATGGCCACCAGTGGACTGTTGCTCATTGTGACATGGCCACAACTGATCTGCTGCCCACTGTGACATGACCTCACAGTGAAAAGGCCACCACTGACACGATGACACCTGGGACATGGCCCCCACAGTGACATGGCCACCACTGACCCTCTGACCACTCCGACATGGCCCGCACAGTGACATGCCCACCACTGACCTGCTGCCCACTGTGACATGGCCCCCATAGTGACATGGCCACCACTGACCTGCTGCCCACTGTGACATAGCCCCCACAGTGACATTTCAACCAGTGGCCTGTTGCTCACTGTGACATGGCCACCACTGACCTGCTGCACACTGTGACATGGCCCCACAGTGACATGGCCACCACTGACCTGCTCCCCACTGTGACATGTCCCATACAGTAACATCATCACTACTGACATGCTGCCCACTGTCACATGGCCCCACAGTGAGGTGGCCACCACTGACCTGTTGCCCACTGTGATTGGCCACCACAGTGACATGGCCACCAGTGGACTGTTGCTCATTGTGACATGGCCACAACTGATCTGCTGCCCACTGTGACATGACCTAACAGTGACATGGCCACCACTGACACGATGACACATGTGACATGGCCCCCACAGTGACATGGCCACCACTGACCCGCTGACCACTCTGACATGGCCCCCACAGTGACATGCCCACCACTGACCTGCTGCCCACTGTGACATAGCCCCCATAGTGACATGGCCACCACTGACCTGCTGCCCAATGTGACATAGCCCCCATAGTGACATGGCCACCACTGACCTGCTGCCCACTGTGACATGGCCCCCATAGTGACATGGCCAGCACTGACCTGCTGCCCACTGTGACATAGCCCCCACAGTGACATGGCCACCAGTGGCCTTTTGCTCACTTGACATGGCCACCACTGACCTTCTGCACACTGTGACATGACCTCACATTGACATGGCCACCACTGACCCGCTGACCACTGTGACATGGCCCCCACAGTGACATGGCCACCACAGACCTGCTGCCCACTGTGATATGGCCCCCATAGTGACATGGCCACAACTGCCCTGCTGCCCACTGTGACATGGCCCCCATAGTGACATGGCCACAACTGACCTGCTGCCCACTGTGATATAGCCCCCACAGTGACGTGGCCACTACTGACCTGCTGCCCACTGTGACATGGCCCCCATAGTGACATGGCCACCACTGACCTGCTGCACACTATGACATGACCTCACAGTGACATGGCCACCACTGACCTGCTCCCCACTGTGACATGTCCCATACAGTAACATCATCACTACTGACATGCTGCCCACTGTCACATGGCCCCACAGTGACGTGGCCACCACTGACATGCTGCCCACTGTGATTGGCCACCACAGTGACATGGCCACCAGTGGACTGTTGCTCATTGTGACATGGCCACAACTGATCTGCTGCCCACTGTGACATGACCTCACAGTGACATGGCCACCACTGACACGATGACACCTGTGACATGGCCCCCACAGTGACATGGCCACCACTGACCCGCTGACCACTCTGACATGGCCCCCACAGTGACATGCCCACCACTGACCTGCTGCCCACTGTGACATAGCCCCCATAGTGACATGGCCACCACTGACCTGCTGCCCAATGTGACATAGCCCCCATAGTGACATGGCCACCACTGACCTGCTGCCCACTGTGACATGGCCCCCATAGTGACATGGCCAGCACTGAACTGCTGCCCACTGTGACATAGCCCCCACAGTGACATGGCAACCAGTGGCCTGTTGCTCACTTGACATAGCCACCACTGACCTTCTGCACACTGTGACATGACCTCACATTGACATGGCCACCACTGACCCGCTGACCACTGTGACATGGCCCCCATATTGACATGGCCACCACAGACCTGCTGACCACTGTGATATGGCCCCCATAGTGACATGGTCACCACTGACCTGCTGCCCACTGTGACATGGCCCCCACAGTGATATGACCACCACTGACCTGCTGCCCACTGTGATTGGCCACCACAGTGACATTTCGAGCAGTGGACTGCTGCTCATTGTGACATGGCCACAACTGATCTGCTGCACACTGTGACATGACCTCACAGTGACATGGCCACCACTGACCCGATGACACCTGTGGCATGGCCCCCACAGTGACATGGCCACCACTGACCCGCTGACCACTCTGACATGGCCCCCACAGTGACATGGTCACCACTGACCTGCTGCCCACTGTGACATGGCCCCCATAGTGACATGGCCACCACTTCCCTGCTGCCCCCTGTGACATAGCCCCCACAGTGACATGGCAACCAGTGGCCTGTTGCTCACTGTGACATGGCCACCACTGACCTGCTGCACACTGTGACATGGCCCCCACAGTGACATGGCGACCACTGATCCGCTGACCATTGTGACATGGCCCCACAGTGACATGCCCACCACTGACCTGCTACCCACTGTGACATAGCCCCCATAGTGACATGGCCACCACTGACCTGCTAACCACTGAGACATGGCCCCCATAGTGACATGGCCACAACTGACCTGCTGCCCACTGTGACATAGCCCCACAGTGACATGGCAACCATTGGCCTGTTGCTCACTGTGACATGGCCCCCATAGTGACATGGCCACCACTGACATGCTGCCCACTGTGACATGGCCACACAGTGACGTGGCCACCACTGACCTGCTGCCCACTGTGATTGGCCACCACAGTGACATTTCGAGCAGTGGACTGCTGCTCATTGTGACATGGCCACAACTGATCTGCTGCCCACTGTGACATGACCTCACAGTGACATGGCCACCACTGACACGATGACACCTGTGACATGGCCCCCACAGTGACATGGCCACCACTGACCCGCTGACCACTCTGACATGGCCCCCACAGTGACATGCCCACCACTGACCTGCTGCCCACTGTGACATAGCCCCCATAGTGACATAGCCACCACAGACCTGCTGCCCACTGTGACATGGCCCCCATAGTGACATGGCCAGCACTGACCTGCTGCCCACTGTGACATAGCCCCCACGGTGACATGGCAACCAGTGGCCTGTTGCTCACTGTGACATGGCCACCACTGACCTGCTGCACACTGTGACATGGCCCCCACAGTGACATGGCGACCACTGATCCGCTGACCACTGTGACATGGCCCCACAGTGACATGGCCACCACTGACCTGCTACCCACTGTGAAATAGCCCCCATAGTGACATGGCCACCACTGACCTGCTGCCCACTGAGACATGGCCCCCATAGTGACATGGCCACAACTGACCTGCTGCCCACTGTGACATAGCCCCACAGTGACATGGCAACCAGTGGCCTGTTGCTCACTGTGACATGGCCCCCATAGTGACATGGCCACCACTGACATGCTGCCCACTGTGACATGGCCCCACAGTGACGTGGCCACCACTGACCTGCTGCCCACTGTGATTGGCCACCACAGTGACATTTCGAGCAGTGGACTGCTGCTCATTGTGACATGGCCACAACTGATCTGCTGCACACTGTGACATGACCTCACAGTGACATGGCCACCACTGACCCGATGACACCTGTGACATGGCCCCCACAGTGACATGGCCACCACTGACCCGCTGACCACTCTGACATGGCCCCCACAGTGACATGGTCACCACTGACCTGCTGCCCACTGTGACATGGCCCCCATAGTGACATGGCCACCACTGACCTGCTGCCCCCTGTGACATAGCCCCCACAGTGACATGGCAACCAGTGGCCTGTTGCTCACTGTGACATGGCCACCACTGACCTGCTGCACACTGTGACATGACCTCACAGTGACATGGCCACCACTGACCTGCTCCCCACTGTGACATGTCCCATACAGTAACATCATCACTACTGACATGCTGCCCACTGTCACATGGCCCCACAGTGACGTGGCCACCACTGACATGCTGCCCACTGTGATTGGCCACCACAGTGACATGGCCACCAGTGGACTGTTGCTCATTGTGACATGGCCACAACTGATCTGCTGCCCACTGTGACATGACCTCACAGTGACATGGCCACCACTGACACGATGACACCTGTGACATGGCCCCCACAGTGACATGGCCACCACTGACCCGCTGACCACTCTGACATGGCCCCCACAGTGACATGCCCACCACTGACCTGCTGCCCACTGTGACATAGCCCCCATAGTGACATGGCCACCACTGACCTGCTGCCCACTGTGACATAGCCCCCACAGTGACATGGCAGCCGGTGGCCTGTTGCTCACTGTGAAATGGCCACCACTAACCTGCTGCACACTGTGACATGACCTCACAGTGACATGGCCACCACTGACCTGCTCCCCACTGTGACATGTCCCATACAATAACATCATCACTACTGACATGATGCCCACTGTCACATGGCACCACAGTGACGTGGCCACCACTGACCTGCTGCCCACTGTGATTGGCCACCACAGTGACATGGCCACCAGTGGACTGTTGCTCATTGTGACATGGCCACAACTGATCTGCTGCCCACTGTGACATGACCTCACAGTGAAAAGGCCACCACTGACACGATGACACCTGGGACATGGCCCCCACAGTGACATGGCCACCACTGACCCTCTGACCACTCCGACATGGCCCGCACAGTGACATGCCCACCACTGACCTGCTGCCCACTGTGACATGGCCCCCATAGTGACATGGCCACCACTGACCTGCTGCCCACTGTGACATAGCCCCCACAGTGACATTTCAACCAGTGGCCTGTTGCTCACTGTGACATGGCCACCACTGACCTGCTGCACACTGTGACATGGCCCCACAGTGACATGGCCACCACTGACCTGCTCCCCACTGTGACATGTCCCATACAGTAACATCATCACTACTGACATGCTGCCCACTGTCACATGGCCCCACAGTGAGGTGGCCACCACTGACCTGTTGCCCACTGTGATTGGCCACCACAGTGACATGGCCACCAGTGGACTGTTGCTCATTGTGACATGGCCACAACTGATCTGCTGCCCACTGTGACATGACCTAACAGTGACATGGCCACCACTGACACGATGACACATGTGACATGGCCCCCACAGTGACATGGCCACCACTGACCCGCTGACCACTCTGACATGGCCCCCACAGTGACATGCCCACCACTGACCTGCTGCCCACTGTGACATAGCCCCCATAGTGACATGGCCACCACTGACCTGCTGCCCAATGTGACATAGCCCCCATAGTGACATGGCCACCACTGACCTGCTGCCCACTGTGACATGGCCCCCATAGTGACATGGCCAGCACTGACCTGCTGCCCACTGTGACATAGCCCCCACAGTGACATGGCCACCAGTGGCCTTTTGCTCACTTGACATGGCCACCACTGACCTTCTGCACACTGTGACATGACCTCACATTGACATGGCCACCACTGACCCGCTGACCACTGTGACATGGCCCCCACAGTGACATGGCCACCACAGACCTGCTGCCCACTGTGATATGGCCCCCATAGTGACATGGCCACAACTGCCCTGCTGCCCACTGTGACATGGCCCCCATAGTGACATGGCCACAACTGACCTGCTGCCCACTGTGATATAGCCCCCACAGTGACGTGGCCACTACTGACCTGCTGCCCACTGTGACATGGCCCCCATAGTGACATGGCCACCACTGACCTGCTGCACACTATGACATGACCTCACAGTGACATGGCCACCACTGACCTGCTCCCCACTGTGACATGTCCCATACAGTAACATCATCACTACTGACATGCTGCCCACTGTCACATGGCCCCACAGTGACGTGGCCACCACTGACATGCTGCCCACTGTGATTGGCCACCACAGTGACATGGCCACCAGTGGACTGTTGCTCATTGTGACATGGCCACAACTGATCTGCTGCCCACTGTGACATGACCTCACAGTGACATGGCCACCACTGACACGATGACACCTGTGACATGGCCCCCACAGTGACATGGCCACCACTGACCCGCTGACCACTCTGACATGGCCCCCACAGTGACATGCCCACCACTGACCTGCTGCCCACTGTGACATAGCCCCCATAGTGACATGGCCACCACTGACCTGCTGCCCAATGTGACATAGCCCCCATAGTGACATGGCCACCACTGACCTGCTGCCCACTGTGACATGGCCCCCATAGTGACATGGCCAGCACTGAACTGCTGCCCACTGTGACATAGCCCCCACAGTGACATGGCAACCAGTGGCCTGTTGCTCACTTGACATAGCCACCACTGACCTTCTGCACACTGTGACATGACCTCACATTGACATGGCCACCACTGACCCGCTGACCACTGTGACATGGCCCCCATATTGACATGGCCACCACAGACCTGCTGACCACTGTGATATGGCCCCCATAGTGACATGGTCACCACTGACCTGCTGCCCACTGTGACATGGCCCCCACAGTGATATGACCACCACTGACCTGCTGCCCACTGTGATTGGCCACCACAGTGACATTTCGAGCAGTGGACTGCTGCTCATTGTGACATGGCCACAACTGATCTGCTGCACACTGTGACATGACCTCACAGTGACATGGCCACCACTGACCCGATGACACCTGTGGCATGGCCCCCACAGTGACATGGCCACCACTGACCCGCTGACCACTCTGACATGGCCCCCACAGTGACATGGTCACCACTGACCTGCTGCCCACTGTGACATGGCCCCCATAGTGACATGGCCACCACTTCCCTGCTGCCCCCTGTGACATAGCCCCCACAGTGACATGGCAACCAGTGGCCTGTTGCTCACTGTGACATGGCCACCACTGACCTGCTGCACACTGTGACATGGCCCCCACAGTGACATGGCGACCACTGATCCGCTGACCATTGTGACATGGCCCCACAGTGACATGCCCACCACTGACCTGCTACCCACTGTGACATAGCCCCCATAGTGACATGGCCACCACTGACCTGCTAACCACTGAGACATGGCCCCCATAGTGACATGGCCACAACTGACCTGCTGCCCACTGTGACATAGCCCCACAGTGACATGGCAACCATTGGCCTGTTGCTCACTGTGACATGGCCCCCATAGTGACATGGCCACCACTGACATGCTGCCCACTGTGACATGGCCACACAGTGACGTGGCCACCACTGACCTGCTGCCCACTGTGATTGGCCACCACAGTGACATTTCGAGCAGTGGACTGCTGCTCATTGTGACATGGCCACAACTGATCTGCTGCCCACTGTGACATGACCTCACAGTGACATGGCCACCACTGACACGATGACACCTGTGACATGGCCCCCACAGTGACATGGCCACCACTGACCCGCTGACCACTCTGACATGGCCCCCACAGTGACATGCCCACCACTGACCTGCTGCCCACTGTGACATAGCCCCCATAGTGACATGGCCACCACTGACCTGCTGCCCACTGTGACATAGCCCCCACAGTGACATGGCAACCAGTGGCCTGTTGCTCACTGTGACATGGCCACCACTAACCTGCTGCACACTGTGACATGACCTCACAGTGACATGGCCACCACTGACCTGCTCCCCACTGTGACATGTCCCATACAATAACATCATCACTACTGACATGATGCCCACTGTCACATGGCCCCACAGTGACGTGGCCACCACTGACCTGCTGCCCACTGTGATTGGCCACCACAGTGACATGGCCACCGGTGGAATGTTGCTCATTGTGACTTGGCCACAACTGATCTGCTGCCCGCTGTGACATGACCTCACAGTGACATGGCCACCACTGACACGATGACACCTGTGACATGGCCCCAACAGTGACAGGGCCACCACTGACCCGCTGACCACTGTGACATGGCCCCCACAGTGACATGGCGACGACTGATCCGCTGACCACTGTGACATGGCCCCACAGTGACATGGCCACCACTGACCTGCTACCCACTGTGACATAGCCCCAGTAGTGACATGGCCACCACTGACCTGCTGCCCACTGTGATATAGCCCCCACAGTGACATGGCAACCAGTGGCCTGTTGCTCACTGTGACATGGCCCCCACAGTGACGTGGCCACCACTGACCTGCTGCCCACTGTGACATAGACCCCACAGTAACATGGCAACCAGTGGCCTATTGCTCACTGGGACATGGCCAGCACTGACCTGCTGCACACTGTGACATGGCCCCCACAGTGACATGGCCACCACTGACCCGCTGACTACTCTGACATGGCCCCCACAGTGACGTGGCCACCACTGACCTGCTGCACACTGTGACATAGCCCCCACAGTGACATGGCAGCCAGTGGCTTCTTGCTCACTGTGACATGGCTTTCACTGACCTGCTGCACACTATGACATGGCCCCACAGTGACGTGGCCACTACTGACCTGCTGCCCACTGTGACATGGCCCCAAGAGTGACGTGGCCACTACTGACCTGCTGCCCACTGTGACATGGCCCCAACAGTGACATGGCTACTACTGACCCGCTGACCACTGTGAAATAGCCCCCACAGTGACATGGCAATCAGTGGCATGTTGCTCACTGTGACATGGTCACCACTGACCTGCTGCCCACTGTGACATGACCTCGCAGTGACATGGCCACCACTGACCTTCTGCCCACTGTGACATAGCCCCCATAGTGACATGGCCAGCACTGACCTGCTGCCCACTGTGACATAGCCCCCACAGTGACATGGCAACCAGTGGCCTGTTGCTCACTGTGACATGGCCATCACTGACCTGCTGCACACTGTGACATGGCCCCACAGTGACGTGGCCACTACTGACCTGCTGCCCACTGTGACATGGCCCCCATAGTGACATGGCCACCACTGACCTGCAGCCCACTGTGACATAGCCCCCACAGTGACATGGCAACCAGTGGCCTGTTGCTCACTGTGACATGGCCATCACTTACCTGCTGCACACTGTGACATGGCCCCAACAGTGACGTGGCTACTACTGACCTGCTGCCCACTGTGACATGGCCCCTATAGTGACATGGCCACCACTGACCTGCTGCCCACTGTGCAATGGCCCCCATAGTGACATGGCCACCACTGACCTACTGCCCACTGTGACATGACCCCAACAGTGACATGTCCACTACTGACCCGCTGACCACTGTGACATAGCACCACAGTGACTTGGGCACAACTGACCTGCTGCCCACTGTGACATGGCCCCCATAGTGACATGGCCACCACTGACCTGCTGCCCACTGTGACATAGCCCCCACAGTGACATGGCAACCAGTGGCCTGTTGCTCACTGTGAAATGGCCACCACTGACCTGCTGCACACTGTGACATGACCTCACAGTGACATGGCCACCACTGACCTGCTGCCCACTGTGACCTAGCCCCCATAGTGACATGGCCACCATTGACCTGCTGCCCACTGTGACATGGCCCCCATAGTGACATGGCCACCACTGACCCGCTGACCACTGTGACATGACCCCCACTGTGACATGGCCATTACTGACCTGCTGCACACTGTGACATGTCCCCACAGTGACGTGGCCACTACTGACCTGCTGCCCACTGTGACATGGCCCCCATTGTGACATGGCCACCACTGACCAGCTGCCCACTGTGACATAGGCCCCACAGTGACATGGCAACCAGTGGCCTGTTGCTCACTGTGACATGGCCACCACTGACCTGCTCCCCACTGTGACATGTCCCAAACAGTAACATGATCACCACTGACATGCTGCCCACTGTGACATGGCCCCCACAGTGACATGGCCACAACTGACCTGCTGCCCACTGTGACATGACCTCACAGTGACATGGCCACCACTGACACGATGACACCTGTGACATGGCCCCCACAGTGACATGGCCACCACTGACCCGCTGACCACTGTGACATGGCCCCCATAGTGACATGGCCACCACTGACCTGCTGCCCACTGTGACATAGCCCCCATAGTGACATAGCCACCACTGACCTGCTGCCCACTGTGACACGGCCCCCATAGTGACATGGCCAGCACTGACCTGCTGCCCACTGTGACAGAGCCCCCACAGTGACATGGCAACCAGTGGCCTGTTGCTCACTGTGACATGGCCACCACTGATCTGCTGCACACTGTGACATGGCCCCCACAGTGACATGGCGACCACTGATCCGCTGACCACTGTGACATGGCCCCACAGTGACATGGCCACCACTGACCTGCAACCCACTGTGACATAGCCTCCATAGTGACATGGCCACCACTGACCTGCTAACCACTGAGACATGGCCCCCATAGTGACATGGCCACAACTGACCTGCTGCCCACTGTGACATAGCCCCACAGTGACATGGCAACCAGTGGCCTGTTGCTCACTGTGACATGGCCCCCATAATGACATGGCCACCACTGACATGCTGCCCACTGTGACATGGCCCCACAGTGACGTGGCCACCACTGACCTGCTGCCCACTGTGATTGGCCACCACAGTGACATTTCGAGCAGTGGACTGCTGCTCATTGTGACATGGCCACAACTGATCTGCTGCACACTGTGACATGACCTCACAGTGACATGGCCACCACTGACCCGATGACACCTGTGACATGGCCCCCACAGTGACATGGCCACCACTGACCCGCTGACCACTCTGACATGGCCCCCACAGTGACATGGTCACCACTGACCAGCTGCCCACTGTGACATGGCCCCCATAGTGACATGGCCACCACTGACCTGCTGCCCCCTGTGACATAGCCCCCAGAGTGACATGGCAACCAGTGGCCTGTTGCTCACTGTGACATGGCCACCACTGACCTGCTGCACACTGTGACATGACCTCACAGTGACATGGCCACCACTGACCTGCTCCCCACTGTGACATGTCCCATACAGTAACATCATCACTACTGACATGCTGCCCACTGTCACATGGCCCCACAGTGACGTGGCCACCACTGACATGCTGCCCACTGTGATTGGCCACCACAGTGACATGGCCACCAGTGGACTTTTGCTCATTGTGACATGGCCACAACTGATCTGCTGCCCACTGTGACATGACCTCACAGTGACATGGCCACCACTGACACGATGACACCTGTGACATGGCCCCCACAGTGACATGGCCACCACTGACCCGCTGACCACTCTGACATGGCCCCCACAATGACATGCCCACCACTGACCTGCTGCCCACTGTGACATAGCCCCACAGTGACATGGCAACCAGTGGCCTGTTTCTCACTGTGACATGGCCCCCATAGTGACATGGCCACCACTGACATGCTGCCCACTGTGACATGGCCCCACAGTGACGTGGCCACCACTGACCTGCTGCCCACTGTGATTGGCCAGCACAGTGACATGGCCACCGGTGGAATGTTGCTCATTGTGACTTGGCCACAACTGATCTGCTGCCCGCTGTGACATGACCTCACAGTGACATGGCCACCACTGACACGATGACACCTGTGACATGGCCCCAACAGTGACATGGCCACCACTGACCCGCTGACCACTGTGACATGGCCCCCATAGTGACATGGCCACCACTGACCTGCTGCCCACTGTGACATAGCCCCCATAGTGACATCGCCACCACTGAACTGCTGCCCACTGTGACATGGCCGCCATAGTGACATGGCCAGCACTGAACTGCTGCCCACTGTGACATAGCCTCCACAGTGACATGGCAACCAGTGGCCTGTTGCTCACTGTGACATGGCCACCACTGACCTGCTGCACACTGTGACATGGCCCCCACAGTGACATGGCGACGACTGATCCGCTGACCACTGTGACATGGCCGCACAGTGACATGGCCACCACTGACCTGCTACCCACTGTGACATAGCCACAGTAGTGACATGGCCAGCACTGACCTGCTGCCCACTGTGACATAGCCCCCACAGTGACATGGCCACCACTGACCCGCTGACCACTGTGACATAGACCCCACAGTAACATGGCAACCAGTGGCCTATTGCTCACTGGGACATGGCCAGCACTGACCTGCTGCACACTGTGACATGGCCCCCACAGTGACATGGCCTCCACTGACCCGCTGACCACTCTGACATGGCCCCCACATTGACGTGGCCAATACTGACCTGCTGCCCACTGTGACATGGCCCCAAGAGTGACGTGGCCACTACTGACCTGCTGCCCACTGTGACATGGCCCCAACAGTGACATGGCCACTACTGACCCGCTGACCACTGTGACATAGCCCCCACAGTGTCATGGCAATCAGTGGCCTGTTGCTCACTGTGACATGGTCACCACTGACCTGCTGCCCACTGTGACATGACCTCGCAGTGACATGGCCACCACTGACCTTCTGCCCACTGTGACATGGCCCCCATAGTGACATGGCCAGCACTGACCTGCTGCCCACTGTGACATAGCCCCCACAGTGACATGGCAACCAGTGGCCTGTTGCTCACTGTGACATGGCCATCACTGACCTGCTGCACACTGTGACATGGCCCCACAGTGACGTGGCCACTACTGACCTGCTGCCCACTGTGACATGGCCCCCATAGTGACATGGCCACCACTGACCTGCAGCCCACTGTGACATAGCCCCCACAGTGACATGTCAACCAGTGGCCTGTTGCTCACTGTGACATGGCCATCACTTACCTGCTGCACACTGTGACATGGCCCCACAGTGACGTGGCCACTACTGACCTGCTGCCCACTGTGACATGGCCCCTATAGTGACATGGCCACCACTGACCTGCTGCCCACTGTGCAATGGCCCCCATAGTGACATGGCCACCACTGACCTACTGCCCACTGTGACATGACCCCAACAGTGACATGTCCACTACTGATCCGCTGACCACTGTGACATAGCACCACAGTGACTTGGGCACAACTGACCTGCTGCCCACTGTGACATGGCCCCCATAGTGACATGGCCACCACTGACCTGCTGCGCACTGTGACATAGCCCCGACAGTGACATGGCAACCAGTGGCCTGTTGCTCACTGTGAAATGGCCACCACTGACCTGCTGCACACTGTGACATGACCTCACAGTGACATGGCCACCACTGACCTGCTGCCCACTGTGACCTAGCCCCCATAGTGACATGGCCACCATTGACCTGCTGCCCACTGTGACATGGCCCCCATAGTGACATGGCCATCACTGACCTGCTGCCCACTGTGACATAGCCCCTACAGTGACATGGCAACCATGTCCTGTTGCTCACTGTGACGTGGCCACTACTGACCTCCTGCCCACTGTGACCTGGCCCCCATAGTGACATGGCCACCACTGACCTGCTGCCCACTGTGACATGGCCCCCATAGTGACATGGCCACCACTGATCTGCTGCCCACTGTGACATGGCCCCCATAGTGACATGGCCACCACTGACCCGCTGACCACTGTGACATGACCCCCACTGTGACATGGCCATTACTGACCTGCTGCACACTGTGACATGTCCCCACAGTGACGTGGCCACTACTGACTTGCTGCCCACTGTGACATGGCCCACATTGTGACATGGCCACCACTGACCAGCTGCCCACTGTGACATAGGCCCCACAGTGACATGGCAACCAGTGGCCTGTTGCTCACTGTGACATGGCCACCACTGACCTGCTCCCCACTGTGACATGTCCCAAACAGTAACATGATCACCACTGACATGCTGCCCACTGTGACATGGCCCCCACAGTGACATGGCCACAACTGACCTGCTGCCCACTGTGACATAGCCCCCACAGTGACATGGCAACCAGTGGCCTGTTGCTCACTGTGACATGGCCATCACTGACCTGCTGCACACTGTGACATGACCTCACAGTGACATGGCCACCACTGACCTGCTGCCCAATGTGACATAGCCCCCATAGTGACATGGCCACTACTGACCTGCTGCCCACTGTGACATGGCCGCCATAGTGACATGGCCACCACTGACCTGCTGCCCACTGTGACATGGCCCCCATAGTGACATGGCCACCACTGACCTGCTGCCCACTGTGAAATAGCCCCTACAGTGACATGGCAACCAGAGTCCTGTTGTTCACTGTGACATGGCCACCACTTACCTGCTGCACACTGTGACATGGCCCCACAGTGACGTGGCCACTACTGACCTGCTGCCCACTGTGACATGACGCCCATAGTGACATGGCCACCACTGACCTGCTGCCCACTGTGACATAGCCCCCACAGTGACATGGCAACCAGTGGCCTGTTGCTCAGTGTGACATGGCCATCACTGACCTGCTGCACAATGTGACATGGCCCCACAGTGACGTGGCCACAACTAACCTGCTGCCCACTGTGACATGGCCCCCACAGTGACATGGCCACCACTGATCCGCTGACCACTGTGATATAGACACACAGTGACATGGCCACCACTGACCTGCTGCCCACTGTGACATGGCCCCCATAGTGACATGGCCACCACTGACCTTCTGCCCACTGTGACATAGCCCCTACAGTGACATGGCAACCAGTGGCCTGTTGCTCACTGTGACATGGCCATCACTGACCTGCTGCCCACTGTGACATGGCCCCCATAGTGACATGGCCACCACTGACCTGCTGCCCACTGTGACATAGCCCCTACAGTGACATGGCAACCAGTGGCCTGTTGCTCACTGTGACATGGCCACCACTTACCTGCTGCACACTGTGACATGGCCCCACAGTGACGTGGCCACTACTGACCTCCTGCCCACTGTGACATGGCCCCCATAGTGACATGGCCATCACTGACCTGCTGCCCACTGTGACATAGCCCCTACAGTTACATGGCAACCATGTCCTGTTGCTCACTGTGACGTGGCCACTACTGACCTCCTGCCCACTGTGATCTGGCCCCCATAGTGACATGGCCACCACTGACCTGCTGCCCACTGTGACATGGCCCCCATAGTGACATGGCCACCACTGATCTGCTGACCACTGTGACATGACCCCCACTGTGACATGGCCATTACTGACCTGCTGCACACTGCGACATGTCCCCACAGTGACGTGGCCACTACTGACCTGCTGCCCACTGTGACATGGCCCACATTGTGACATGGCCACCACTGACCAGCTGCCCACTGTGACATAGGCCCCACAGTGACATGGCAACCAGTGGCCTGTTGCTCACTGTGACATGGCCACCACTGACCTGTTCCCCACTGTGACATGTCCCAAACAGTAACATGATCACCACTGACATGCTGCCCACTGTGACATGGCCCCCACAGTGACATGGCCACAACTGACCTGCTGCCCACTGTGACATAGCCCCCACAGTGACATGGCAACCAGTGGCCTGTTGCTCACTGTGACATGGCCATCACTGACCTGCTGCACACTGTGACATGACCTCACAGTGACATGGCCACCACTGACCTGCTGCCCAATGTGACATAGCCCCCATAGTGACATGGCCAATACTGACCTGCTGCCCACTGTGACATGGCCGCCATAGTGACATGGCCACCACTGACCTGCTGCCCACTGTGACATGGCCCCCATAGTGACATGGCCACAACTGACCTGCTGCCCACTGTGAAATAGCCCCTACAGTGACATGGCAACCAGAGTCCTGTTGTTCACTGTGACATGGCCACCACTTACCTGCTGCACACTGTGACATGGCCCCACAGTGACGTGGCCATCACTGACCTGCTGCCCACTGTGACATAGCCCATAGTGACATGGCCACCACTGACCTGCTGCCCACTGTGACATAGCCCCCACAGTGACATGGCAACCAGTGGCCTCTTACTCACTGTGACATGGCCATCACTGACCTGCTGCACACTGTGACATGGCCCCACAGTGACGTGGCCATCACTGACCTGCTGCCCACTGTGACATAGCCCCCATAGTGACATGGCCACCACTGACCTGCTGCTCACTGTGACATGGCCCCCACAGTGACATGGCAACCAGTGGCCTGTTGCTCACTGTGACATGGCCATCACTGACCTGCTGCCCACTGTGACATAGCCCCCATAGTGACATGGGCACCACTGACCTGCTGCCCACTGTGACATGGCCCCCATTGTGACATGACCAGCACTGACCTGCTGCCCAGTGTGACTTGGTCCCCGCAGTGACATGGGCACCACTGACCTCATTCCCACTGTGACATGGCCCCATAGAGATTTGGCCACAACTGACCTGCTGCCCACTGTGACATTGCCCCCACAGTGACATGGCAACCAGTGGCCTGTTGCTCACTGTGACATGGCCGCCACTGACCTGCTGCACACTGTGACATGACCTCACAGTGACATGGCCACCACTGACCTGCTGCCCAATGTGACATAGCCCCCATAGTGACATGGCGACCCCTGACCTGCTGCCCACTGTGACATGGCCCCCACAGTGACATGGCAACCAGTGGCCTGTTGCTCACTGTGACATGGCCACCACTGACATGCTGCACACTCTGATATGGCCCCCAGAGTGACATGGCCACCACTGACCTGCTCCCCACTGTGACATATCCCATACAGTAACATGATCACTACTGACATGCTGCCCACTTTCACATGGCCCCACAGTGACGTGGCCACCACTGACCTGCTGCCCAGTGTGACTGGCCACAACAGTGACATGGCCACCAGTGGACTGTTGCTCATTGTGACATGGCCACAACTGATCTGCTGCCCACTGTGACATGACCTCACAGTGACATGGCCACCACTGACCCGCTGACCACTGTGACATGTCGCAAACAGTAACGTGATCACCACTGACATGCTGCCCACTGTGACATGGCCCCCACAGTGACATAGCAACCAGTGGCCTGTTGCTCACTGTGACATGGCCACCACTGACCTGCTGCACACTCTGACATGACTTCACAGTGACATGGCCACTACTGACCTGCTGACCATTGTGACATGGCCACCATAGTGACATGGCCACCACTGACATGCTGCCCACTGTGACATGGCCCCCATAGTGACATGGCCACCACTGACCTGCTGCCCACTGTGACATAGCCCCCACAGTGACTTGGGCACCACTGACCTGCTGCCCACTGTGACATGGCCACCATAGTGACATGGCCACCACTGACATGCTGCCCACTGTGACATGGCCCCCATAGTGACATGGCCACCACTAGCCTGCTGCCCACTGTGACATAGCCCCCACAGTGACATGGCAACCAGTGGCCTGTTGCTCACTGTGACATGGCCACCACTGACCTGCTGCACACTGTGACATGACCTCACAGTGACATGGCCACCACTGACCTGCTGCCCAATGTGACATGGCCCCCACAGTGACATGGCCAGCACTGACGTGCTGCCCACTGTGACATGGCCGCCATAGTGACATGGCCACCACTGACCTGCTGCCCACTGTGACATAGCCCCTACAGTGACATGGCAACCAGTGGCCTGTTGCTCACTGTGACATGGCCATCACTGACCTGCTGCCCACTGTGACATGGCCCCCATAGTGACATGGCCACCACTGACCTGCTGCCCACTGTGACATAGCCCCTACAGTGACATGGCAACCAGTGGCCTGTTGCTCACTGTGACATGGCCACCACTTACCTGCTGCACACTGTGACATGGCTCCACAGTGACGTGGCCACTACTGACCTGCTGCCCACTGTGACATGACCCCCATAGTGACATGGCCACCACTGACCTGCTGCCCACTGTAACATAGCCCCCACAGTGACATGGCAACCAGTGGCCTCTTACTCACTGTGACATGGCCACTACTGACCTGCTGCACACTGTGACATAGCCCCCATAGTGACATGGCCACCACTGACCTGCTGCCCACTGTGACATGGCCCCCACAGTGACATGTCAACCAGTGGCCTGTTGCTCACTGTGACATGGCCACCACTGACCTGCTGCACACTGTGACATGACCTCACAGTGACATGGCCACTACTGACCTGCTGCCCACTGTGACATAGCCCCCACAGTGACATGGCAACCAGTGGCCTGTTGCTCACTGTTACATGGCCATCACTGACCTGCTGCACAATGTGACATGGCCCCACAGTGACGTGGCCACAACTAACCTGCTGCCCACTGTGACATGGCCCCCACAGTGACATGGCCACCACTGATCCGCTGACCACTGTGATATAGACACACAGTGACATGGCCACCACTGACCTGCTGCCCACTGTGACATAGCCCCCATAGTGACATGGGCACCACTGACCTGCTGCCCACTGTGACATGGCCCCCATTGTGACATGACCAGCACTGACCTGCTGCCCAGTGTGACTTGGTCCCCGCAGTGACATGGCCACCACTGACCCGCTGATCACTGTGACATGGCCCCATAGAGATTTGTCCACAACTGACCTGCTGCCCACTGTGACATAACCCCCACAGTGACGTGGCCACTAGTGACCTGCTGCCCACTATGACATGGCCCCCATAGTGACATGGCCAGCACTGACCTGCTGCCCACTGTGACATAGCCCTCACAGTGACATGGCAACCAGTGGCCTGTTGCTCACTGTGACATGGCCATCACTGACCTGCTGCACACTGTGACATGGCCCCACAGTGACGTGGCCACTACTGACCTGCTGCCCACTGTGACATGGCCAACATAGTGACATGGCCACCACTGACCTGCTGCCCACTGTGACATGGCCCCCATAGTGACATGGCCACTACTGACCCGCTGACCACTGTGACATAGCCCCACAGTGACTTGGTCACCACTGACCTGCTGCCCACTGTGACATGGCCCCCATAGTGACATGGCCACCACTGACCTACTGCCCACTGTGACATAGCCCCCACAGTGACATGGCAACCAGTGGCCTGTTGCTCACTGTGACATGGCCACCACTGACCTGCTGCACACTGTGACATGACCGCACAGTGACATGGCCACCACTCACCTGCTGCCCACTGTGACATGGCCCCCATAGTGACATGGCCAGCACTGACCTGCTGCCCACTGTGACATAGCCCCAACAGTGACATGGCAACCAGTGGCCTGTTACTCACTGTGACATGGCCATCACTGACCTGCTGCACACTGTGACATGGCCCCACAGTGACGTGGCCACTACTGACCTGCTGCCCACTGTGACATGGCCCCCATAGTGACATGGCCACCACTGACCTGCTGCCCACTGTGACATGGCCCCCATAGTGACATGGCCACCACTGACTTGCTGCCCACTGTGACATAGCCCCCACAGTGACATGGCAACCAGTAGCCTGTTGCTCGCTGTGACATGGCCACCACTGACATGCTGCACACTGTGACATGACCTCACAGTGACATGGCCAACACTGACCTGCTGCCCACTGTGACATGGCCCCCATAGTGACATGGCCAAAACTGACATGCTGCCCACTGTGACATAGCCCCCACAGTGACATGGCAACCGGTGGCCTGTTGCTCACTGTGACATGGCCATCACTGACCTGCTGCACACTGTGACACGGCCCCACAGTGACGTGGCCACTACTGACCTGCTGCTCACTGCGACATGGCCCCCATATTGACATGGCCACCACTGACCTGCTGCCCACTGTGACATGGCCCCCATAGTGACATGGCCACCACTGACCTGCTGCCCACTGTGACATGGCCACCATAGTGACACGGCCACCACTGACCTGCTGCCCACTGTGACATAACCCCCACAGTGACATCGCAACCAGTGGCCTGTTACTCACTGTGACATGGCCACCACTGACCTGCTGCCCACTGTGACATGGCCCCCATAGTGACATGGCCACCACTGACCTTCTGCCCACTGTGACATAGCCCCTACAGTGACATGGCAACCAGTGGCCTGTTGCTCACTGTGACATGGCCATCACTGACCTGCTGCCCACTGTGACATGGCCCCCATAGTGACATGGCCACCACTGACCTGCTGCCCACTGTGACATAGCCCCTACAGTGACATGGCAACCAGTGGCCTGTTGCTCACTGTGACATGTCCACCACTTACCTGCTGCACACTGTGACATGGCCCCACAGTGACGTGGCCACTACTGACCTCCTGCCCACTGTGACATGACCCCCATAGTGACATGGCCACCACTGACCTGCTGCCCACTGTGACATGACCCCCACAGTGACATGTCAACCAGTGGCCTGTTGCTCACTGTGACATGGCCACCACTGACCTGCTGCACACTGTGACATGACCTCACAGTGACATGGCCACTACTGACCTGCTGCCCACTGTGACATAGCCCCCACAGTGACATGGCAACCAGTGGCCTGTTGCTCACTGTTACATGGCCATCACTGACCTGCTGCACAATGTGACATGGCCCCACAGTGACGTGGCCACAACTAACCTGCTGCCCACTATGACATGGCCCCCACAGTGACATGGCCACCACTGATCCGCTGACCACTGTGATATAGACACACAGTGACATGGCCACCACTGACCTGCTGACCACTGTGACATAGCCCCCATAGTGACATGGGCACCACTGACCTGCTGCCCACTGTGACATGGCCCCCATTGTGACATGACCAGCACTGACCTGCTGCCCAGTGTGACTTGGTCCCCGCAGTGACATGGCCACCACTGACCCGCTGATCACTGTGACATGGCCCCATAGAGATTTGGCCACAACTGACCTGCTGCCCACTGTGACATTGCCCCCACAGTGACGTGGCCACTAGTGACCTGCTGCCCACTATGACATGGCCCCCATAGTGACATGGCCAGCACTGACCTGCTGCCCACTGTGACATAGCCCTCACAGTGACATGGCAACCAGTGGCCTGTTGCTCACTGTGACATGGCCATCACTGACCTGCTGCCCACTGTGACATGGCCAACATAGTGACATGGCCACCACTGACCTGCTGCCCACTGTGACATGGCCCCCATAGTGACATGGCCACTACTGACCCGCTGACCTCTGTTGTGAGAGACGAGAAACCAGGCCTGTGAGAAACTAAGAAAAACAGTCTGAGAAAGCAAAAGTTGAGGCTGATCAAAGAAATGCCTCAAACACTCGCAAGACAAAACTATGAGTCACAGGGTGCATTCTGTGGAGGTCGAAGCTGATAAGGCTGCCCGAATAACACAAGATGGGACTGGAGGAGGGAGCCCTGTGAAGACAGGACGGCTCTGCTCTGGTGCACCTGGCCAAAACTTCAAGGGCCATCTGTCCGGTGAATGACCTTTGCTTCATTATCCACGAAATGCATATTAAAGTTAACACCCCTCAATATGCTAACGAGGGCTAACATGATCATGCTAATTACATCATCCCATGAAACACCTCACCCCTCCCCGTACATGGGATACGTAGGTATGGGGGTCGACCTAGGGGATGGACCCAAGGAAAGTGGATATAAATCAAGAAGGGAAGAGGGGGGGGGGCCCGAGGAGAGAGAGTGCAGTGAAGCGAAGAAGACGGATGCAAGTGAAAAAGACGGATGTCTCCTGTGCCTCTCGGAACCCTCGTCGGCAGGATCAGCGCAGAAACCCAGACCGGTGATCTGTATTTCCCCATTCCCTCTATCTCCCTCTTTTCCCTTTCCTATTAAGAAATGCAAGGCATATTATATTGCTTGCCACAACTTGCTATATACTTAGCCAACTATCGTGTGTTCAATTAGTACATTGTGAGTAGTTAATAAATGTTTAGACTTGGAGACTTGTTGTCTGCTCCATTGGGGATTTGCGAATCTGAGTCACTTGTCCCCCTCGTCTGAGCGGGACGTGACATTAAAATTGGCGTAGTCGGCAGGATCCCCTTCGGTGTCGGAAAGTCTTATGAGATACTGGTTCTCTATCCGACCAACTCGGACAGGGAGAACTGGGAATTGGCCCCTCAGCTCTACGCTGGGAAAGGGTCGGAGGGATACCGATTCTCTATCCGATAAGGACAGGGAGAATCGGGAAGTGACCTCTCAGCTCTAAGCCAGGAGAGGTTCGAGCAGTGGCAAGCCATGACTGGCCAGGAAATGTCGGTGCTTGACTGCTCCCCTATTTTTGAGAAACTGAAGGAGTATAAGGCTTGTCCTCCTCCTTTAGTAGAGGTTTGGGCCCACGATAATTGGCATAATCCAGAAGCAGTGGCAAGCTATATCAGTGTACTTGCGGGGCTGCAAGGGTCGCGACCAGGCAAAGGAAAAGCTGTAGTGTGCGCTGTATTAGGGGCAGCACTGACTGCAGCCCAAAAAGATAAACATGTTAAGAAACAATTAGAAGGGGAAATGATCAAATCCTTACAAGATCTGGTAAAAGCTCTCCAGGATCAATTGGTTGAGGAACGTAAAGTTACTGAACAAAAAGCTAAACTCTGGCAAGAGCAAACTGAAGTTCTGAAAAGCCAATTAGCTGATGAGCGTAACACCTCTCAGCGATTTCACATGGCTCTGTTAGATGCCTTGGACCGAGAAAAAATCTCACGGTCCGAAAAAGAGAGGAATGAACAAGAAACCTGCAACCGGACAGATTTCGGCTCTGTTCCGGATAGTGAACAGGGAGTTACGAGTCTGGCAAAAGCAGCAGCCAGACCCTTGTATCCAACAAAGGATTTAGAGATAAGCCAAGAAATTTTTTACCCCGAAAATGAGGGGGCAAATTTAAGACCATTAATTAAAACGGAGACCACCGAGGGTCAGGGTGGAAGAGCTCCGCAGGTCACCATTCGAACTACACCATATCCAGCGACTGAGCTTGCAAAAATTCAGGAGAAATATACCAGACTAGCTCAGGAAACTGAGACTGAATACGTGTGGAGGGTATCTTTGACTGGTGGCGACCGAATTTTGTTATCAGAAGATGAGGCCCAGGGATACTGGGGGCCAGGGGTTTTCTTAGTTACTGATGACCAGAGAGAGCCGTGGTCGTTAACTCAACGAGCTGCTTATTGGGCTGGGGGTCTGGACCCCTTGGAAAGGGGGGATCCAGTATGTATTGAGACCCCAACCGTAAATCATTTGACTGAAAGTCTGCAGAAGGCTGCTTGTCTCCAATTAATGCATGACAGGCGTTTGGTTCCGCAGCAGCCTTCCCCAATGCTATTAATTGCTAACCCTGATCAAATGACTCCCCTGATTCGGGGTTTGCCGGACTCTTTGAAATCACATGCAGTACAATTACAAGATCGTTTGCGGAATGCATTAGCCCCGAGAGGGGGGAGACGGGCGGGGGGAGAAGCCATGACCTGGGGAGAGATAGCTCAGGACTTAATAAATTATGGCCGGAGAATGGGCCTTACCAGGGGAACGGGTAAACCTAAGCCCTCGGTACGCAGAGTGGAACAGCAGGAAAATCCGCCTCCTTCCCCTCCGCAAGTTTTAAGAGCAAAGAGAAACCTCTTGTGGACTGAGGGAATTAGACAGGGGATTCCCCGAGAGTTAATGGATGGTATGCGTACTACAGTTTTAGAAAAGCTCATTCGAGCCTGGAAAGACAAAAGAAAGCTGCCCCCCCCAACCGAGCGAACCTTTCGAGCAAAGGGAGGGACAGAGCTGGAAACTAACGAGATGGTGGTAATTGCTTCTCAAACACCAACTGCCCCTGAAGAAGACTTGATTGATTTAGGGTCGGGAAACTGGATGCGCCATCCCCAGTAAGTGAGCCGGGGGATGGCGGGTGGGTCCACTTAAGGAGGCTCACAGAGAATACTAAAGGAGACTTGTTGATTACCTTTCCGCTCGGTCCCTTTAAAACTCCAGTTACGTTTCTAGTAGATACGGGTGCTCAGATTTCAGCACTCCAAACTGAGGTTGCCAAGCGGAATGGCATAATTGCTGACAAAAAGCAGATCTGGGTTACAGATGTTTTCGGGGACTCTAAGCCACAGCCGACTGCTCGGGTGAAATGCTGGTTACCTGGGAATGAAACTGCAACAGAGGCTATGATGATCCTGGGAAATTTCCCCACAAATATCCTGGGACTTGACCTATTGAAGGGACAAGCTTGGGTGGATTCAAAAGGAAGGGAATGGAAATTTGGGTCCCCAACTGCCTCTATAAGACTTCTACAGCAAGCGCCTGCGCTTCCTCCTTCTAAAACTGTTAATGTGAAACCTTACGCCTTACCGTTAGGTGCAAGGGAGGGGATCACTCCGGTAATAGCAGAGCTGCGGGAGCAAGGGATAATCGTTCCAACTCACTCACCCTATAATTCCCCAGTGTGGCCAGTCCGTAAACCTAACGGAAAGTGGCGTCTGACAATTGACTATCGGCGATTAAATGCCAATACAGGTCCTCTAACAGCTGCAGTACCTAACATAGCTGAACTGATTGCAACCATACAGGAACAAGCCCACCAGATCTTAGCAACTATTGATGTGAAAGATATGTTCTTTATGGTCCCCATACAGGAGGCAGACAGAGATCGCTTTGCCTTTACATGGGAAGGCGTGCAATTTACTTTTACACGTCTCCCCCAGGGATACTGCCATTCGCCGACCATCGCTCATTATGCACTAGCACAGGAGCTTGCTCAAATCCCTCCAAGGGAAGGGGTCAGGATATATCAATATATTGACGATGTTCTGATTGGTGGCTCTGATGCTGCTGCAGTGGGACAGACCCAGACAGAGATAATCACCCACCTAGAAAATTTAGGGCTCCAAATTCCAGCTGAAAAGGTACAACTCCCATCCTCTGAGGTAAAGTTTCTGGGTATTTGGTGGCGGGGAGGAACAGTGTGTATTCCCCCAGAAACTTTAACTACCCTGGAAGAAGTAAAGAGCCCTGAAAATAAGAAGGAGCTACAACATGCCTTAGGCTTGCTGGTATTTTGGAGGAAACATATTCCCGATTTTTCCATCATAGCTCGTCCTTTATATGATTTAACACGCAAAAGGGCTACTTGGGACTGGACTCCTGTCCATGAAGAAGCCTTAAAGCTGTTAATCTTTGAGGCTGGAGTATATCAGGCTTTAGGGCCGATACATCCAACAGATCCATTCCAAATTGAGTGGGGTTTTGCAATTCATGGACTATCCATACATATGTGGCAACGTGGGCCGGAGGGTACCACTCGCCCTATAGGGTTTCATTCGCGCAGTTTCAAAGATGCAGAAAAGCGTTACTCGATCTGGGAGAAGGGTCTTTTTGTGGTTACCCTAGCTTTGCAGGAAGCTGAAAAAATCATAAGGCAGCAACTAATCATTCTACGAGGACCCTTTAAGGTCCTGAAACCAGTACTGGCCGGAACCCCCCCTCCTGTGGGGGTTGCGCAGCGAGACACAGTGAGGAAGTGGTATGCACAATTAGATCATTACTGCCACACATATCAGATAGAGGAGGGGGCACCCAAAGTGCTCAAAATACAAGATCCACCTTCTGACCACCCTGAACCTCCTCCCTCATACATAAAACCTGCTCCCCCATTTGAAACCCATCTAAAGAATGTATGGTTCACCGATGCATCTTCTAGAAGAGAGGGAAAGGTATGGAAATACCGAGCAGTAGCACTGCATGTTGACTCGGGGGACCGAATCATAACAGAGGGTGAGGGAAGTGCTCAGGTGGGAGAGTTAACAGCGGTATGGAGCGTGATTGTTAAAGAAGCTGAGACTACAGAACCAGTATTTATTTACACAGACTCCTATGCCGTATTCAAGGGATGTACCGAATGGCTTACATTTTGGGAACAAAACCACTGGGAAGTAAATCGGGTACCAGTGTGGCAGCGTGAAAAGTGGGAGGAAATCTTAAACATTGCAAAACGGAAGTCCTTTTTAGTAGGATGGGTTGCTGCACACCAGTCAGGAAATCACCCTGCCCACCTGCTAAACAACCAGGTGGATTCAATGACTCGTTTGATGAGAACTGCTACAGAAGGTGAGGAGGAGAAATGGGAACACTTACTGGAATGGCTGCATGTAAAGCGGGGTCATTCAGGAAGCAAAGATTTGTTTAAAGAAGCGATAAGCAGGGGATGGTCCGTAACCAGGGAATTGTGCAATACCATTATTTCAGCGTGTAGTCTATGTCGTACTCGGCTGGGAGAGCACAACCCTCTTAAGGACCAACCCCTACACCTAAGGGACAACAAGGGACTATGGGACACCTGGCAGGTGGATTATATTGGCCCTTTCCGGCTCTCTGAGGGAAAACGTTATGTATTGGTGGGGGTGGAAATAGTATCAGGCCTAACTCAAGCAGAAGCTGTATCTCGAGCAACTGCAGAAAATACGGTGAAGGGGTTAAAACGTTGGTTTAGCTACTTGCCTAAGCCCAAATCGATCCAATCAGACAACGGTAGTCACTTTACTGCCGGGGTGGTTCAGGAGTGGGCTCAAGATGAAGGAATTCAGTGGATTTTCCATACTCCATACTATCCCCAAGCAAATGGAATTGTGGAACGCACCAATGGACTGTTAAAGCAGGCCCTAAAACCCCTCGAACCAGGATGGCCACAACGGGTGTCAGACGCAGTAATGAAGATAAACAGCCGGTGGGAAATTAATGGGTGCCCACGACTTACCGCGTTCTGTCCTAAGCCTCTGTCCATACTCGCCAGGAAAAAAGAGACTAAAGACCCTGCAAACCCGCTCCATTATCCTGGACAACCTGTTCTAGTAGACTTGCCCACTGTGGGGCAAGTACCCCTAACCCTAAAAACTCCCATCAATATTTGTTCATGGGTGGCTACTGATGCCCATGGGAAAGAATACCGCATCAATACCAGGTGGATTGTCCCTTCTTTCTAACCATCATTGTTTTGTCATGTATATATGTGTTTTACAGAGCATTGATCCTGGACAACAGGAGACCTATGTTACTTTTAGCACTTTCAATGGTTGTAGGCATTGTTGGCTAGTTATTATTTGTAATCTGCTTACATTATTATATAATTTGTGGAATCATACCTGCTGAGTGTGGAATAAATCATTGCCAATCAATTACAATCAACGATCCAGGAAATTTTACAGGTACATTTAATGAGTTCACTTATTAGAAGGTTAACCTGGAGTTGTGCCTTAAGTTACCTTATTGGGAATCACCTCCAAAATAAAGGAAGCCTGTGAGCCACCTGTGACTGCAAACTGGTGCTTGCAAATACCAAACAGATCACAGTGCTAGCTCATATAACTGTATGTGGTCCTTACAACACCACATCCATCAACAGCAAGATGCAGTCATCAAAGACTAGTTGAAGGGGTCTGATCCCACAAATTAAGCATTAATGAATTGTACCTGAATATTAAATTGTATTCCCATTTAAATCCTTATAGACCTGATAATGTCATTGTGTAACCTCAAATAGTTTTAGAAAATTTAACTTAGCAATTATATGTACTAACAAGATATGCCTTTAAGGAATTAAAGGTGCAGACCCAACAAGCATCTAAGATGACGTTGCAGAATCTGGCTAGCATTGCTGAAGGAACATGGACTGTGCAGTGTGCTGAATCTAACTGAGGGAGAATACTATATCATCATCCACAATGCCACCACCTCTATAGAGGAGACCGTGCCATGATGAAGATGATCAACAACGGGAAGTGAGAACCTTTTTATTGACTGATGGACTAGTTTGATGGATGGAACCCTGGGTCATGGGTCACATCACTGGGATCCTCAGGACTCACGGGGTGGGGAAGATGGCTTGTAAATATTAGTATTGTGATATTATGCAAATTTTTGCTTTTAATGGTATGCCTTGCAGCAATTAGCTATATGCTCTCTCACCTTCTGTCTTCCTTTTCCCTATACCTTTTGGGATCACAATGGTCAAAGAAGAACTTGGAGTGTTTGAGCCATGGGGTGGGATGTGAGAGACGAGAAACCAGGCCTGTGAGAAACTAAGAAAAACAGTCTGAGAAAGCAAAAGTTGAGGCTGATCAAAGAAATGCCTCAAACACTCGCAAGACAAAACTATGAGTCACAGGGTGCATTCTGTGGAGGTCGAAGCTGATAAGGCTGCCCGAATAACACAAGATGGGACTGGAGGAGGGAGCCCTGTGAAGACAGGACGGCTCTGCTCTGGTGCACCTGGCCAAAACTTCAAGGGCCATCTGTCCGGTGAATGACCTTTGCTTCATTATCCACGAAATGCATATTAAAGTTAACACCCCTCAATATGCTAACGAGGGCTAACATGATCATGCTAATTACATCATCCCATGAAACACCTCACCCCTCCCCGTACATGGGATACGTAGGTATGGGGGTCGACCTAGGGGATGGACCCAAGGAAAGTGGATATAAATCAAGAAGGGAAGAGGGGGGGGGGCCCGAGGAGAGAGAGTGCAGTGAAGCGAAGAAGACGGATGCAAGTGAAAAAGACGGATGTCTCCTGTGCCTCTCGGAACCCTCGTCGGCAGGATCAGCGCAGAAACCCAGACCGGTGATCTGTATTTCCCCATTCCCTCTATCTCCCTCTTTTCCCTTTCCTATTAAGAAATGCAAGGCATATTATATTGCTTGCCACAACTTGCTATATACTTAGCCAACTATCGTGTGTTCAATTAGTACATTGTGAGTAGTTAATAAATGTTTAGACTTGGAGACTTGTTGTCTGCTCCATTGGGGATTTGCGAATCTGAGTCACTTGTCCCCCTCGTCTGAGCGGGACGTGACATTAAAATTGGCGTAGTCGGCAGGATCCCCTTCGGTGTCGGAAAGTCTTATGAGATACTGGTTCTCTATCCGACCAACTCGGACAGGGAGAACTGGGAATTGGCCCCTCAGCTCTACGCTGGGAAAGGGTCGGAGGGATACCGATTCTCTATCCGATAAGGACAGGGAGAATCGGGAAGTGACCTCTCAGCTCTAAGCCAGGAGAGGTTCGAGCAGTGGCAAGCCATGACTGGCCAGGAAATGTCGGTGCTTGACTGCTCCCCTATTTTTGAGAAACTGAAGGAGTATAAGGCTTGTCCTCCTCCTTTAGTAGAGGTTTGGGCCCACGATAATTGGCATAATCCAGAAGCAGTGGCAAGCTATATCAGTGTACTTGCGGGGCTGCAAGGGTCGCGACCAGGCAAAGGAAAAGCTGTAGTGTGCGCTGTATTAGGGGCAGCACTGACTGCAGCCCAAAAAGATAAACATGTTAAGAAACAATTAGAAGGGGAAATGATCAAATCCTTACAAGATCTGGTAAAAGCTCTCCAGGATCAATTGGTTGAGGAACGTAAAGTTACTGAACAAAAAGCTAAACTCTGGCAAGAGCAAACTGAAGTTCTGAAAAGCCAATTAGCTGATGAGCGTAACACCTCTCAGCGATTTCACATGGCTCTGTTAGATGCCTTGGACCGAGAAAAAATCTCACGGTCCGAAAAAGAGAGGAATGAACAAGAAACCTGCAACCGGACAGATTTCGGCTCTGTTCCGGATAGTGAACAGGGAGTTACGAGTCTGGCAAAAGCAGCAGCCAGACCCTTGTATCCAACAAAGGATTTAGAGATAAGCCAAGAAATTTTTTACCCCGAAAATGAGGGGGCAAATTTAAGACCATTAATTAAAACGGAGACCACCGAGGGTCAGGGTGGAAGAGCTCCGCAGGTCACCATTCGAACTACACCATATCCAGCGACTGAGCTTGCAAAAATTCAGGAGAAATATACCAGACTAGCTCAGGAAACTGAGACTGAATACGTGTGGAGGGTATCTTTGACTGGTGGCGACCGAATTTTGTTATCAGAAGATGAGGCCCAGGGATACTGGGGGCCAGGGGTTTTCTTAGTTACTGATGACCAGAGAGAGCCGTGGTCGTTAACTCAACGAGCTGCTTATTGGGCTGGGGGTCTGGACCCCTTGGAAAGGGGGGATCCAGTATGTATTGAGACCCCAACCGTAAATCATTTGACTGAAAGTCTGCAGAAGGCTGCTTGTCTCCAATTAATGCATGACAGGCGTTTGGTTCCGCAGCAGCCTTCCCCAATGCTATTAATTGCTAACCCTGATCAAATGACTCCCCTGATTCGGGGTTTGCCGGACTCTTTGAAATCACATGCAGTACAATTACAAGATCGTTTGCGGAATGCATTAGCCCCGAGAGGGGGGAGACGGGCGGGGGGAGAAGCCATGACCTGGGGAGAGATAGCTCAGGACTTAATAAATTATGGCCGGAGAATGGGCCTTACCAGGGGAACGGGTAAACCTAAGCCCTCGGTACGCAGAGTGGAACAGCAGGAAAATCCGCCTCCTTCCCCTCCGCAAGTTTTAAGAGCAAAGAGAAACCTCTTGTGGACTGAGGGAATTAGACAGGGGATTCCCCGAGAGTTAATGGATGGTATGCGTACTACAGTTTTAGAAAAGCTCATTCGAGCCTGGAAAGACAAAAGAAAGCTGCCCCCCCCAACCGAGCGAACCTTTCGAGCAAAGGGAGGGACAGAGCTGGAAACTAACGAGATGGTGGTAATTGCTTCTCAAACACCAACTGCCCCTGAAGAAGACTTGATTGATTTAGGGTCGGGAAACTGGATGCGCCATCCCCAGTAAGTGAGCCGGGGGATGGCGGGTGGGTCCACTTAAGGAGGCTCACAGAGAATACTAAAGGAGACTTGTTGATTACCTTTCCGCTCGGTCCCTTTAAAACTCCAGTTACGTTTCTAGTAGATACGGGTGCTCAGATTTCAGCACTCCAAACTGAGGTTGCCAAGCGGAATGGCATAATTGCTGACAAAAAGCAGATCTGGGTTACAGATGTTTTCGGGGACTCTAAGCCACAGCCGACTGCTCGGGTGAAATGCTGGTTACCTGGGAATGAAACTGCAACAGAGGCTATGATGATCCTGGGAAATTTCCCCACAAATATCCTGGGACTTGACCTATTGAAGGGACAAGCTTGGGTGGATTCAAAAGGAAGGGAATGGAAATTTGGGTCCCCAACTGCCTCTATAAGACTTCTACAGCAAGCGCCTGCGCTTCCTCCTTCTAAAACTGTTAATGTGAAACCTTACGCCTTACCGTTAGGTGCAAGGGAGGGGATCACTCCGGTAATAGCAGAGCTGCGGGAGCAAGGGATAATCGTTCCAACTCACTCACCCTATAATTCCCCAGTGTGGCCAGTCCGTAAACCTAACGGAAAGTGGCGTCTGACAATTGACTATCGGCGATTAAATGCCAATACAGGTCCTCTAACAGCTGCAGTACCTAACATAGCTGAACTGATTGCAACCATACAGGAACAAGCCCACCAGATCTTAGCAACTATTGATGTGAAAGATATGTTCTTTATGGTCCCCATACAGGAGGCAGACAGAGATCGCTTTGCCTTTACATGGGAAGGCGTGCAATTTACTTTTACACGTCTCCCCCAGGGATACTGCCATTCGCCGACCATCGCTCATTATGCACTAGCACAGGAGCTTGCTCAAATCCCTCCAAGGGAAGGGGTCAGGATATATCAATATATTGACGATGTTCTGATTGGTGGCTCTGATGCTGCTGCAGTGGGACAGACCCAGACAGAGATAATCACCCACCTAGAAAATTTAGGGCTCCAAATTCCAGCTGAAAAGGTACAACTCCCATCCTCTGAGGTAAAGTTTCTGGGTATTTGGTGGCGGGGAGGAACAGTGTGTATTCCCCCAGAAACTTTAACTACCCTGGAAGAAGTAAAGAGCCCTGAAAATAAGAAGGAGCTACAACATGCCTTAGGCTTGCTGGTATTTTGGAGGAAACATATTCCCGATTTTTCCATCATAGCTCGTCCTTTATATGATTTAACACGCAAAAGGGCTACTTGGGACTGGACTCCTGTCCATGAAGAAGCCTTAAAGCTGTTAATCTTTGAGGCTGGAGTATATCAGGCTTTAGGGCCGATACATCCAACAGATCCATTCCAAATTGAGTGGGGTTTTGCAATTCATGGACTATCCATACATATGTGGCAACGTGGGCCGGAGGGTACCACTCGCCCTATAGGGTTTCATTCGCGCAGTTTCAAAGATGCAGAAAAGCGTTACTCGATCTGGGAGAAGGGTCTTTTTGTGGTTACCCTAGCTTTGCAGGAAGCTGAAAAAATCATAAGGCAGCAACTAATCATTCTACGAGGACCCTTTAAGGTCCTGAAACCAGTACTGGCCGGAACCCCCCCTCCTGTGGGGGTTGCGCAGCGAGACACAGTGAGGAAGTGGTATGCACAATTAGATCATTACTGCCACACATATCAGATAGAGGAGGGGGCACCCAAAGTGCTCAAAATACAAGATCCACCTTCTGACCACCCTGAACCTCCTCCCTCATACATAAAACCTGCTCCCCCATTTGAAACCCATCTAAAGAATGTATGGTTCACCGATGCATCTTCTAGAAGAGAGGGAAAGGTATGGAAATACCGAGCAGTAGCACTGCATGTTGACTCGGGGGACCGAATCATAACAGAGGGTGAGGGAAGTGCTCAGGTGGGAGAGTTAACAGCGGTATGGAGCGTGATTGTTAAAGAAGCTGAGACTACAGAACCAGTATTTATTTACACAGACTCCTATGCCGTATTCAAGGGATGTACCGAATGGCTTACATTTTGGGAACAAAACCACTGGGAAGTAAATCGGGTACCAGTGTGGCAGCGTGAAAAGTGGGAGGAAATCTTAAACATTGCAAAACGGAAGTCCTTTTTAGTAGGATGGGTTGCTGCACACCAGTCAGGAAATCACCCTGCCCACCTGCTAAACAACCAGGTGGATTCAATGACTCGTTTGATGAGAACTGCTACAGAAGGTGAGGAGGAGAAATGGGAACACTTACTGGAATGGCTGCATGTAAAGCGGGGTCATTCAGGAAGCAAAGATTTGTTTAAAGAAGCGATAAGCAGGGGATGGTCCGTAACCAGGGAATTGTGCAATACCATTATTTCAGCGTGTAGTCTATGTCGTACTCGGCTGGGAGAGCACAACCCTCTTAAGGACCAACCCCTACACCTAAGGGACAACAAGGGACTATGGGACACCTGGCAGGTGGATTATATTGGCCCTTTCCGGCTCTCTGAGGGAAAACGTTATGTATTGGTGGGGGTGGAAATAGTATCAGGCCTAACTCAAGCAGAAGCTGTATCTCGAGCAACTGCAGAAAATACGGTGAAGGGGTTAAAACGTTGGTTTAGCTACTTGCCTAAGCCCAAATCGATCCAATCAGACAACGGTAGTCACTTTACTGCCGGGGTGGTTCAGGAGTGGGCTCAAGATGAAGGAATTCAGTGGATTTTCCATACTCCATACTATCCCCAAGCAAATGGAATTGTGGAACGCACCAATGGACTGTTAAAGCAGGCCCTAAAACCCCTCGAACCAGGATGGCCACAACGGGTGTCAGACGCAGTAATGAAGATAAACAGCCGGTGGGAAATTAATGGGTGCCCACGACTTACCGCGTTCTGTCCTAAGCCTCTGTCCATACTCGCCAGGAAAAAAGAGACTAAAGACCCTGCAAACCCGCTCCATTATCCTGGACAACCTGTTCTAGTAGACTTGCCCACTGTGGGGCAAGTACCCCTAACCCTAAAAACTCCCATCAATATTTGTTCATGGGTGGCTACTGATGCCCATGGGAAAGAATACCGCATCAATACCAGGTGGATTGTCCCTTCTTTCTAACCATCATTGTTTTGTCATGTATATATGTGTTTTACAGAGCATTGATCCTGGACAACAGGAGACCTATGTTACTTTTAGCACTTTCAATGGTTGTAGGCATTGTTGGCTAGTTATTATTTGTAATCTGCTTACATTATTATATAATTTGTGGAATCATACCTGCTGAGTGTGGAATAAATCATTGCCAATCAATTACAATCAACGATCCAGGAAATTTTACAGGTACATTTAATGAGTTCACTTATTAGAAGGTTAACCTGGAGTTGTGCCTTAAGTTACCTTATTGGGAATCACCTCCAAAATAAAGGAAGCCTGTGAGCCACCTGTGACTGCAAACTGGTGCTTGCAAATACCAAACAGATCACAGTGCTAGCTCATATAACTGTATGTGGTCCTTACAACACCACATCCATCAACAGCAAGATGCAGTCATCAAAGACTAGTTGAAGGGGTCTGATCCCACAAATTAAGCATTAATGAATTGTACCTGAATATTAAATTGTATTCCCATTTAAATCCTTATAGACCTGATAATGTCATTGTGTAACCTCAAATAGTTTTAGAAAATTTAACTTAGCAATTATATGTACTAACAAGATATGCCTTTAAGGAATTAAAGGTGCAGACCCAACAAGCATCTAAGATGACGTTGCAGAATCTGGCTAGCATTGCTGAAGGAACATGGACTGTGCAGTGTGCTGAATCTAACTGAGGGAGAATACTATATCATCATCCACAATGCCACCACCTCTATAGAGGAGACCGTGCCATGATGAAGATGATCAACAACGGGAAGTGAGAACCTTTTTATTGACTGATGGACTAGTTTGATGGATGGAACCCTGGGTCATGGGTCACATCACTGGGATCCTCAGGACTCACGGGGTGGGGAAGATGGCTTGTAAATATTAGTATTGTGATATTATGCAAATTTTTGCTTTTAATGGTATGCCTTGCAGCAATTAGCTATATGCTCTCTCACCTTCTGTCTTCCTTTTCCCTATACCTTTTGGGATCACAATGGTCAAAGAAGAACTTGGAGTGTTTGAGCCACGGGGTGGGATGTGAGAGACGAGAAACCAGGCCTGTGAGAAACTAAGAAAAACAGTCTGAGAAAGCAAAAGTTGAGGCTGATCAAAGAAATGCCTCAAACACTCGCAAGACAAAACTATGAGTCACAGGGTGCATTCTGTGGAGGTCGAAGCTGATAAGGCTGCCCGAATAACACAAGATGGGACTGGAGGAGGGAGCCCTGTGAAGACAGGACGGCTCTGCTCTGGTGCACCTGGCCAAAACTTCAAGGGCCATCTGTCCGGTGAATGACCTTTGCTTCATTATCCACGAAATGCATATTAAAGTTAACACCCCTCAATATGCTAACGAGGGCTAACATGATCATGCTAATTACATCATCCCATGAAACACCTCACCCCTCCCCGTACATGGGATACGTAGGTATGGGGGTCGACCTAGGGGATGGACCCAAGGAAAGTGGGTATAAATCAAGAAGGGAAGAGGGGGGGGGCCCCGAGGAGAGAGAGTGCAGTGAAGCGAAGAAGACGGATGCAAGTGAAAAAGACGGATGTCTCCTGTGCCTCTCGGAACCCTCGTCGGCAGGATCAGCGCAGAAACCCAGACCGGTGATCTGTATTTCCCCATTCCCTCTATCTCCCTCTTTTCCCTTTCCTATTAAGAAATGCAAGGCATATTATATTGCTTGCCACAACTTGCTATATACTTAGCCAACTATCGTGTGTTCAATTAGTACATTGTGAGTAGTTAATAAATGTTTAGACTTGGAGACTTGTTGTCCGCTCCATTGGGGATTTGCGAATCTGAGTCACTTGTCCCCCTCGTCTGAGCGGGACGTGACAACTGTGACATAGCCCCACAGTGACTTGGTCACCACTGACCTGCTGCCCACTGTGACATGGCCCCCATAGTGACATGGCCACCACTGACCTACTGCCCACTGTGACATAGCCACCACAGTGACATGGCAACCAGTGGCCTGTTGCTCACTGTGACATGGCCACCACTGACCTGCTGCACACTGTGACATGACCTCACAGTGACATGGCCACCACTCACCTGCTGCCCAATGTGACATAGCCCCCATAGTGACATGGCCACCACTGACCTGCTGCCCACTGTGACATGGCCCCCATAGTGACATGGCCAGCACTGACCTGCTGCCCACTGTGACATAGCCCCCACAGTGACATGGCAACCAGTGGCCTGTTACTGACTGTGACATGGCCACCACTGACCTGCTGCACACTGTGACATGGCCCCACAGTGACGTGGCCACTACTGACCTGCTGCCCACTGTGACATGGCCCCCATAGTGACATGGCCAGCACTGACCTGCTGCCCACTGTGACATAGCCCCCACAGTGACATGGCAACCATTGGCCTGTTACTGACTGTGACATGGCCACTACTGACCTGCTGCTCACTGCGACATGGCCCCCATAGTGACATGGCCACCACTGACCTGCTGCCCACTGTGACATGGCCACCATAGTGACACGGCCACCACTGACCTGCTGCCCACTGTGACATAGCCCCCACAGTGACATCCCAACCAGTGGCCTGTTACTCACTGTGACATGGCCATCACTGACCTGCTGCACACTGTGACATGGCCCCACAGTGACGTGGCCACTACTGACCTGCTGCCCACTGTGACATGGCCCCCATAGTGACATGTCCACCACTGACCTGCTGCCCACTGTGACATGGCCCCCATAGTGACATGGCCACCACTGACCTGCTGCCCACTGTGACATAGCCCCCACAGTGACATGGCAACCAGTGGCCTGTTGCTCACTGTGACATGGCCACCACTGACCAGCTGCACACTGTGACATGACCTCACAGTGACATGGCCACCACTGTTCTGCTGCCCAATGTGACATAGCCCCCATAGTGACATGGCCACCATTGCCCTGCTGCCCACTGTGACATGGCCCCCATAGTGACATGGCCACCACTGACCTGCTGCCCATTGTGACATAGACCCAACAGTGACATGGCAACCAGTGGCCTGTTGCTCACTGTGACATGGCCATCACTGACCTGCTGCACACCGTGACATGGCCCCACAGTGACGTGGCCACTACTGAACTACTGCCCACTGTGACATGGCCCCCATAGTGACATGGCCACCACTGACCTTCTGCCCACTGTGACATGGCCCCCATAGTGACATGGCCACCACTGACCTGCTGCCCACTGTGACATGGCCCCCATAGTGACATGGCCACCACTGACCTGCTGCCCACTTTGACATAGCCCCCACAGTGACATGGCAACCAGTGGCCTGTTGCTCACTGTGACATGGCCATCACTCACCTGCTGCACACTGTGACATGGCCCCACAGTGACGTGGCCACTACTGACCTGCTGCCCACTGTGACATGGCCCCCATAGTGACATGGCCACCACTGACCTGCTGCCCTCTGTGACATGGCCCCAACAGTGACATGGCCACTACTGACCCTCTGACCACTGTGACATAGCCCCACAGTGACTTGGGCACCACTGACCTGCTGCCCACTGTGACATGGCCCCCATAGTGACATGGCCACCACTGACCTGCTGCCCACTGTGACATGGCCCCCATAGTGTCATGGCCACCACTGACCTGCTGCCCACTGTGACATAGCCCCCACAGTGACATGGCAACCAGTGGCCTGTTGCTCACTGTGACATGGCCACCACTGACCTGCTGCGCACTGTGACATGACTTCACAGTGACATGGCCACCACTGACCTGCTGCCCAATGTGACATAGCCCCCATAGTGACATGGCCACCACTGACCTGCTGCCCACTGTGACATGGCCCCCATAGTGACATGGCCAGCACTGACCTGCTGCCCACTGTGACATGGCCCCCATAGTGACATGGCCAGCACTGACCTGCTGCCCACTGTGACATAGCCCCCACAGTGACATGGCAACCAGTGGCCTGTTACTGACTGTGACATGGCCACTACTGACCTGCTGCTCACTGCGACATGGCCCCCATAGTGACATGGCCACCACTGACCTGCTGCCCACTGTGACATGGCCACCATAGTGACACGGCCACCACTGACCGGCTGCCCACTGTGACATAGCCCCCACAGTGACATGGCAACCAGTGGCCTGTTGCTCACTGTGACATGGCCATCACTGACCTGCTGCACACTGTGACATGGCCCCACAGTGACGTGGCCACTACTGACCTGCTGCCCACTGTGACATGGCCCCCATAGTGACATGGCCACCACTGACCTGCTGCCCACTGTGACATGGCCCCCACAGTGACATGGCCACCACTGTACCTGCTACCCACTGTGACATAGCCCGCACAGTGCATGGCAACCAGTGGCCTGTTGCTCACTGTGACATGGCCACCACTGACTTGCTGCCCACTGTGACATGGCCCCAACAGTGACATGGCCACTACTGACCCACTGAACTGTGACATAGCCCCACAGTGACTTGTTCACCACTGACCTGCTGCCCACTGTGACATGGCCCCCATAGTGACATGGCCACCACTGGACTGCTGCGCACTGTGACATAGCCCCCACAGTCTTATGGCAACCAGTGGCCTGTTGCTCACTGTGACATGGCCACCACTGACCTGCTGCACACTGTGACATGACCTCACAGTGACATGGCCACCACTGACCTGCTGACCAATGTGACATAGCCCCCATAGTGACATGGCCACCACTGACCTGCTGCCCACTGTGACATGGCCCCAACAGTGACATGGCCACCACTGACCCGCTGACCACTGTGACATAGCCCCACAGTGACTTGGGCACCACTGACCTGCTGCCCACTGTGACATGGCCCCCATAGTGACATGGCCACCACTGACCTGCTGCCCACTGTGACATAGCCCCCACAGTGACATGGCAAACAGTGGCCTGTTGCTCACTGTGACATGGCCATCACTGACCTGCTGCACACTGTGACATGGCCCCACAGTGACGTGGCCACTACTGACCTGCTGCCCACTGTGACATGGCCCCCATAGTGACATGGCCACCACTGACCTGCTGCCCACTGTGACATGGCCCCCACAGTGACATGGCCACCACTGTACCTGCTACCCACTGTGACATAGCCCGCACAGTGCATGGCAACCAGTGGCCTGTTGCTCACAGTGACATGGCCACCACTGACCTGCTGACCAATGTGACATAGCCCCCATAGTGACATGGCCACCACTGACCTGCTGCCCACTGTGACATGGCCCCAACAGTGACATGGCCACCACTGACCCGCTGACCACTGTGACATAGCCCCACAGTGACTTGGGCACCACTGACCTGCTGCCCACTGTGACATGGCCCCCATAGTGACATGGCCACCACTGACGTGCTGCCCACTGTGACATAGCCCCCACAGTGACATGGCAAACAGTGGCCTGTTGCTCACTGTGACATGGCCATCACTTACCTGCTGCACACTGTGACATGGCCCCACAGTGACGTGGCCACTACTGACCTGCTGCCCACTGTGACATGGCCCCCATAGTGACATGGCCACCAATGACCTGCTGCCCACTGTGACATAGCCCCCACAGTGACATGGCAACCAGAGGCCTGTTGCTCACTGTGACATGGCCATCACTGACCTGCTGCACACTGTGACATGGCCCCACAGTGACGTGGCCACTACTGACCTGCTGCCCACTGTGACATAGCCCCCATAGTGACATGGCCACCACTGACCTGCTGCCCACTGTGACATGGCCCCCATAGTGACATGGCCACCACTGACCTGCTACCCACTGTGACATAGCCCCCACAGTGACATGGCAACCAGTGGCCTGTTGCTCACTGTGACATGGCCATCACTCACCTGCTGCATACTGTGACATGGCCCCACAGTGACGTGGCCACTACTGACCTGCTGCCCACTGTGACATGGCCGCCATAGTGACATGGCCACCACTGACCTGCTGCCCACTGTGACATAGCCCCCACAGTGACATGGCAACCAGTGGCCTGTTGCTCACTGTGACATGGCCACCACTGACCTGCTGCCCAATGTGACATAGCCCCCATAGTGACATGGCCACCACTGACCTGCTGCCCACTATGACATGGCCCCCATAGTGACATGGCCACCATTGACTTGCTGCCCACTGTGACATGGCCCCCATAGTGACATGGCCAAAACATATCTGCTGCCCACTGTGACATAGCCCCCACAGTGACATGGCAACCAGTGGCCTGTTGCTCACTGTGACATGGCCATCACTGACCTGCTGCACACTGTGACATGGCCCCATAGTGACATGGCCACCAATCACCTGCTGCCCACTGTGACATAGCCCCCACAGTGACATGGCAACCAGTGGCCTGTTGCTCACTGTGACATGGCCATCACTGACCTGCTGCACACTGTGACATGACCTCACAGTGACATGGCCACCACTGACCTGCTGCCCAATGTGACAGAGCCCCCATAGTGACATGGCCACCATTGACCTGCTGCCCACTGTGACATGCCCCACAGTGACGTGGCCACTACTGACCTGCTGCCCACTGTGACATGCTCCCCATAGTGACATGGCCACCACTGACCTGCTGCCCACTGTGACATGGCCCCAACAGTGACATGGCCACCACTGACGCGCTGACCACTGTGACATAGCCCCACAGTGACTTGGGCACCACTGACCTGCTGCCCACTGTGACATGGCCCCCATAGTGACATGGCCACCACTGACCTGCTGCCCACTGTGACATCGCCCCCACAGTGACATGGCAAACAGTGGCCTGTTGCTCACTGTGACATGGCCATCACTTACCTGCTGCACACTGTGACATGGCCCCACAGTGACGTGTCCACTACTGACCTGCTGCCCACTGTGACATGGCCCCCATAGTGACATGGCCACCAATGACCTGCTGCCCACTGTGACATAGCCCCCACAGTGACATGGCAACCAGTGGCCTGTTGCTCACTGTGACATGGCCATCACTGACCTGCTGCACACTGTGACATGGCCCCACAGTGACGTGGCCACTACTGACCTGATGCCCACTGTGACATGGCCCCCACAGTGACATGGCCACCACTGACCTGCTGCCCACTGTGACATAGCCCCCACAGTGACATGGCAACCAGTGGCCTGTTGCTCACTGTGACATGGCCACCACTGACCTGCTGCCCAATGTGACATAGCCCCCATAGTGACATGGCCACCACTGACCTGCTGCCCACTGTGACATGGCCCCCATAGTGACATGGCCACCACTGACCTGCTGCCCACTGTGACATGGCCCCCATAGTGACATGGCCAAAACAGATCTGCTGCCCACTGTGACATAGCCCCCACAGTGACATGGCAACCAGTGGCCTGTTGCTCACTGTGAAATGGCCATCACTGACCTGCTGCCCACTGTGACATGGCCCCCTTAGTGACATGGCCACCACTGACCTTCTGCCCACCGTGACATAGCACCCACAGTGACATGGCAACCAGTGGCCTGTTGCTCACTGTGAAATGGCCATCACTGACCTGCTGCACACTGTGACATGGCCCCACAGTGACGTGGCCACTACTAACCTGCTGCCCACTGTGACATGGGCCCCATAGTGACATGGCCACCACTGACCTCCTGCCCACTGTGACATGGCCCCCATAGTGACATGGCCACCACTGACCTGCTGCCCACTGTGACATGGCCCCCACAGTGACATGGCAACCAGTGGCCTCTTGCTCACTGTGACATGGCCACCACTGACGTGCTGCCCACTGTGACATGACCTCACAGTGACATGGCCACCACTGACCTGCTGCCCAATGTGACAGAGCCCCCATAGTGACATGGCCACCATTGACCTGCTGCCCACTGTGACATGCCCCACAGTGACGTGGCCACTACTGACCTGCTGCCCACTGTGACATGCCCCCTATAGTGACATGGCCACCACTGACCTGCTGCCCACTGTGACATGGCCCCAACAGTGACATGGCCACCACTGACGCGCTGACCACTGTGACATAGCCCCACAGTGACATGGCAACCAGTGGCCTGTTGCTCACTGTGACATGGCCACCACTGACCTGCTGCCCACTGTGACATAGCCCCCACAGTGACATGGCAACCAGTGGCCTGTTGCTCACTGTGACATGGCCATCACTGACCTGCTGCCCACTGTGACATAGCCCCCATAGTGACATGGCCACCACTGACCTGCTGCCCACTGTGACATGGCCCCCATAGTGACATGGCCACCACTGACCTGCTACCCACTGTGACATAGCCCCCACAGTGACATGGCAACCAGTGGCCTGTTGCTCACTGTGACATGGCCATCACTCACCTGCTGCACACTGTGACATGGCCCCACAGTGACGTGGCCACTACTGACCTGCTGCCCACTGTGACATGGCCCCCACAGTGACATGGCCACCACTGTCCTGCTGCCCACTGTGACATAGCCCCCACAGTGACATGGCAACCAGTGGCCTGTTGCTCACTGTGACATGGCCACCACTGACCTGCTGCCCAATGTGACATAGCCCCCATAGTGACATGGCCACCACTTACCTGCTGCCCACTGTGACATGGCCCCCATAGTGACATGGCCACCATTGACCTGCTGCCCACTGTGACATGGCCCCACAGTGACGTGGCCACTGGTGACCTGCTGCCCACTGTGACATGCCCCCCATAGTGACATGGCCACCACTGACCTGCTGCCGACTGTGACATGGCCCCCATAGTGACATGGCCACCACTGACCTGCTGCCCACTGTGACATAGCCCCCACAGTGACATGGCAACCAGTGGCCTGTTGCTCACTGTGATATGGCCACCACTGACCTGCTGCACACTGTGACATGACCTCACAGTGACCTGGTCACCACTGTCCTGCTGTCCACTGTGATATTGCCCCCATAGTGACATGGCCACCACTGAACTGCTGCCCACTGTGACATGACCCCAACAGTGACATGGCTACTACTGACCCGCTGACCACAGTGACATAGCCCCAGAGTGACTTGGGCACCACTGACCTGCTGCCCACTGTGACATGGCCCCCATAGTGACATGACCACCACTGACCTGCTGCCCACTGTGACATAGCCCCCACAGTGACATGGCAACCAGTGGCCTGTTGCTCACTGTGACATGGCCACCACTGACCTGCTGCACACTGTGACATGACCTCACAGTGACATGGCCACCAGTGACCTGCTGCCCAATGTGACATAGCCCCCATAGTGACATGGCCACCATTGACCTGCTGCCCCCTGTGATATGGCCCCCATAGTGACATGGACACCACTGACCTGCTGCCCACTGTGACATAGCCCCCACAGTGACATGGCAAGCAGTGGCCTGTTGCTCACTGTGACATGGCCATCACTGACCTGCTGCACACTGTGACATGACCTCACAGTGACATGGCCATCACTGACCTGCTGCCCAATGTGACATAGCCCCCATAGTGACATGGCCACCATTGACCTGCTGCCCACTGTGACATGGCCCCCATAGTGACATGGCCACCACTGACCTGCTGCCCACTGTGACATAGCCCCCACAGTGACATGGCAACCAGTGGCTTGTTGCTCAGTCTGACATGGCTATCACTGACCTACTGCACACTGTGACATGGCCCCACAGTGACGTGGCCACCACTGATCTGCTGCCCACTGTGACATGGCCCCACCAGTGACATGGCCACTACTGACCCGCTGACGACTGTAACATAGCCCCACAGTGACGTGGCCACTACTGACCTGCTGCCCACTGTGACATGGGCACCATAGTGACATGGCCACCACTGACCTGCTGCCCACTGTGACATAGCCCCCACAGTGATATGGCAACCAGTGGCCTGTTGCTCATTGCGACATTACCTCACAGTGACATGGCCACCACTGACCTGCTGCCCAATGTGACATAGCCCCCATAGTGACATGGCCACCACTGACCTGCTGCCCACTGTGACATGGCCACCATAGTGACACGGCCAGCACTGACCTGCTGCCCACTGTGACATAGCCCCCACAGTGACATGGCAACCAGTGGCCTGTTGCTCACTGTGACATGGCCATCACTGACCTGCTGCACACTGTGACATGGCCCCACAGTGACGTTGCCACTACTGACCTGCTGCCCACTGTGACATGGTCCCCATAGTGACATGGCCACCACTGACCTGCTGCCCACTGTGACATAGCCCCCACAGTGACATGGAAACCAGTGGCCTGTTGCTCACTGTGATATGGCCACCACTGACCTGCTGCACACTGTGACATGACCTCACAGTGACCTGGTCACCACTGTCCTGCTGTCCACTGTGATATGGCCCCCATAGTGACATGGCCACCACTGAACTGCTGCCCACTGTGACATGACCCCAACAGTGACATGGCTACTACTGACCCGCTGACCACAGTGACATAGCCCCAGAGTGACTTGGGCACCACTGACCTGCTGCCCACTGTGACATGGCCCCCATAGTGACATGACCACCACTGACCTGCTGCCCACTGTGACATAGCCCCCACAGTGACATGGCAACCAGTGGCCTGTTGCTCACTGTGACATGGCCACCACTGACCTGCTGCACACTGTGACATGACCTCACAGTGACATGGCCACCAGTGACCTGCTGCCCAATGTGACATAGCCCCCATAGTGACATGGCCACCATTGACCTGCTGCCCCCTGTGATATGGCCCCCATAGTGACATGGACACCACTGACCTGCTGCCCACTGTGACATAGCCCCCACAGTGACATGGCAAGCAGTGGCCTGTTGCTCACTGTGACATGGCCATCACTGACCTGCTGCACACTGTGACATGACCTCACAGTGACATGGCCATCACTGACCTGCTGCCCAATGTGACATAGCCCCCATAGTGACATGGCCACCATTGACCTGCTGCCCACTGTGACATGGCCCCCATAGTGACATGGCCACCACTGACCTGCTGCCCACTGTGACATAGCCCCCACAGTGACATGGCAACCAGTGGCTTGTTGCTCACTCTGACATGGCTATCACTGACCTGCTGCACACTGTGACATGGCCCCACAGTGACGTGGCCACCACTGATCTGCTGCCCACTGTGACATGGCCCCACCAGTGACATGGCCACTACTGACCCGCTGACGACTGTAACATAGCCCCACAGTGACGTGGCCACTACTGACCTGCTGCCCACTGTGACATGGCCACCATAGTGACATGGCCACCACTGACCTGCTGCCCACTGTGACATAGCCCCCACAGTGATATGGCAACCAGTGGCCTGTTGCTCATTGCGACATTACCTCACAGTGACATGGCCACCACTGACCTGCTGCCCAATGTGACATAGCCCCCATAGTGACATGGCCACCACTGACCTGCTGCCCACTGTGACATGGCCACCATAGTGACACGGCCAGCACTGACCTGCTGCCCACTGTGACATAGCCCCCACAGTGACATGGCAACCAGTGGCCTGTTGCTCACTGTGACATGGCCATCACTGACCTGCTGCACACTGTGACATGGCCCCACAGTGACGTTGCCACTACTGACCTGCTGCCCACTGTGACATGGTCCCCATAGTGACATGGCCACCACTGACCTGCTGCCCACTGTGACATGGCCCCCATAGTGACATGGCCACCACTGACCTGCTGCCCACTGTGAAATAGCCCCCACAGTGACATGGCAAGCAGTGGCCTGTTGCTCACAGTGACTTGACCACGACTGACCTGCTGCCCAATGTGACATGACCTCACAGTGACATGGCCACCACTGACCTGCTGCCCACTGTGACATAGCCCTCATAGTGATATGGCCACCATTGATCTGCTGCCCACTGTAACATGGCCCCCATATTGACATGGCCAAAACTGACCTGCTGCCCAATGTGACATAGACCCCACAGTGACATGGCAACCAGAGGCCTGTTGCTCACTGTGACATGGCCATCACTGCCCTGCTGCACACTGTGACATGGCCCCACAGTGACGTGGCCACCACTGACCTGCTGCCCAATGTGACATAGCCCCCATAGTGACATGGCCACCACTGACCTGCTGCCCACTGTGACATAGCCCCCACAGTGACATGGAAACCAGTGGCCTGTTGCTCACTGTGACATGACCTCACAGTGACATGGCCATCACTGACCTGCTGTCCACTGTGACATGGCCCCCATAGTGACATGGCCACCACTGACCTGCTGCCCACTGTGACATGGCCCCCATAGTGACATGGCCACCACTGACCTGCTGCCCACTGTGACATAGCCCCCACAGTGACATGGCAACCAGTGGCCTGTTGCTCACTGTGACATGGCCACCACTGACCTGCTGCACACTGTGACATGACCTCACAGTGACATGGCCACCACTGACCTGCTGCCCAATGTGACATAGCCCCCATAGTTACATGGCCACCACTGACCTGCTGCCCACTGTGACATTGCCCCCATAGTGACATGGCCAGCACTGACTTGCTGCCCACTGTGACATAGCCCCCATAGTGACATGGCCACCATTGACCTGCTGCCCACTGTGACATGGCCCCCATAGTGACATGGCCAAAACTGACCTGCTGCCCACTGTGACATAGCCCCCACAGTGACATGGCAACCAGTGGCCTGTTGCTCACTGTGACATGGCCATCACTGACCTGCTGCACACTGTGACATGGCCCCACAGTGACGTGGCCACCACTGACCTGCTGCCCACTGTGACATGGCCCCCATAGTGACATGGCCACCACTGACCTTCTGCCCACTGTGACATAGCCCCAACAGTGACATGGCCACCACTGACCCGCTGACCACTGTGACATAGCCCCACAGTGACTTGGGCACCACTGACCTGCTGCCCACTGTGACATGGCCCCCATGGTGACATGGCCACCACTGACCTGCTGCCCACTGTGACATAGCCCCCACAGTGATATGGCAACCAGTGGCCTGTTGCTCACTGTGACATGGCCATCACTCACCTGCTGCACACTGTGACATGGCCCCACAGTGACGTGGCCACTACTGACGTGCTGCCCACTGTGACATGGCCCCCATAGTGACTTGGGCACCACTGACCTGTTGCCCACTGTGACATGGCTCCCATAGTGACATTTCCACCACTGACCTGCTGCGCACTGTGACATAGCCCCCACAGTGACATGGCAACCAGTGGCCTGTTGCTCACTGTGACATGGCCATTACTGACCTGCTGCACACTGTGACATGACCTCACAGTGACATGGCCACCACTGACCTGCTGCCCACTGTGACCTAGCCCCCATAGTGACATGGCGACCATTGACCTGCTGCCCACTGTGACATGGCCCCCATAGTGACATGGCAACCAGTGGCCTGTTTCTCACTGTGACATGGCCATCACTGACCTGCTGCACACTGTGACATGGCCCCACAGTGACGTGGCCACTACTGACCTGCTGCCCACTGTGACATGGCCCCCATAGTGACATGGCAACCAGTGGCCTGTTGCTCACTGTGACATGGCCACTACTGACCTGCTGCACACTAACATGACCTCACAGTGACATGGCCACCACTGACCTGCTGCCCAATGTGACATAGCCCCCATAGTGACATGGCCACCATTGATCTGCTGCCCACTGTGAAATGGCCCCCATAGTGACATGGCCACCACTGACCTGCTGCCCACTGTGACATAGCCCCCACAGTGACATGGCAACCAGTGGCCTGTTGCTCACTGTGACATGGCCATCACTGACCTGCTGCACACTGTGACATGGCCCCACAGTGACGTGGCCACTACTGACCTGCTGCCCACTGTGACATGGCCCCCATAGTGACATGGCCACCACTGACCTGCTGCCCACTGTGACATGGCCCCAACAGTGACATGGCCACTACTGACCCGCTGACCACTGTGACATAGCCCCACAGTGACTTGGGCACCACTGAATGCTGCCCACAGTGACATGGCCCCGATAGTGACATGGCCACCACTGACCTGCGGCCCACTGTGACATGGCCCCCATAGTGACATGGCCACCACTGACCTGCTGCCCACTGTGACATAGCCCCTACAGTGACATGGCAACCAGTGGCCTGTTCCTCACTGTGACATGGCCATCACTGACCTGCTGCACACTGTGACATGGCCCCCATAGTGACATGGCCACCACTGACCTGCTGCCCACTGTGACATGGCCCCCATAGAGACATGGCCACAACTGAGCTGCTGCCCACTGTGACATAGCCCCCACAGTGACATGGCAACCAGTGGCCTGTTGCTCACTGTGACATGATCTCACAGTGACATGGCCACCACTGACCTGCTGCCCAATGTGACATAGCCCCCATAGTGACATGGCCACCATTGACCTGCTGCCCACTGTGACATGGCCCCCATAGTGACATGGCCAAAACTGACCTGCTGCCCACTGTGACATAGCCCCCACAGTGACATGGCAACCAGTGGCCTGTTGCTCACTGTGACATGGCCATCACTGACCTGCTGCACACTGTGACATGGCCACACAGTTACGTAGCCACTACTGACCTGCTGCCCACTGTGACATGGCCCCCATAGTGACATGGCCACCACTGACCTTCTGCCCACTGTGACATGGCCCCAACAGTGACATGGCCACCACTGACCCGCTGACCACTGTGACATAGCAGCACAGTGACTTGGGCACCACTGACCTGCTGCCCACTGTGACATGGCCCCCATGGTGACATGGCCACCACTGACCTGCTGCCCACTGTGACATAGCCCCCACAGTGACATGGCAACCAGTGGCCTGTTGCTCACTGTGACATGGCCATCACTCACCTGCTGCACACTGTGACATGGCCCCAGAGTGACGTGGCCACTACTGACGTGCTGCCCACTGACATAGCCCCATAGTGACTTGGGCACCACTGACCTGTTGCCCACTGTGACTTGGCTCCCATAGTGACATTTCCACCACTGACCTGCTGCGCACTGTGACATAGCCCCCACAGTGACATGGCAACCAGTGGCCTGTTGCTCACTGTGACATGGCCATTACTGACCTGCTGCACACTGTGACATGACCTCACAGTGACATGGCCACCACTGACCTGCTGCCCACTGTGACCTAGCCCCCATAGTGACATGGCGACCATTGACTTGCTGCCCACTGTGACATGGCCCCCATAGTGACATGGCGACCATTGACCTGCTGCCCACTGTGACATAGCCCCCACAGTGACATGGCAACCAGTGGCCTGTTGCTCACTGTGACATGGCCATCACTGACCTGCTGCACACTGTGACATGGCCCCACAGTGACATGGCCACCACTGACCTGCTCCCCAATGTGACATAGCCCCCATAGTGACATGGCCACCATTGACCTGCTGCCGACTGTGACATGGCCCCCATAGTGACATGGACACCACTGACCTGCTGCCCACTGTGACATGTCCCCAACAGTGACATGGCCACTACTGACCCGCTGACCACTGTGACATAGCCCCACAGTGACTTGGGCACCACTGAATGCTGCACACTTTGACATGGCCCCGATAGTGACATGGCCACCACTGACCTGCGGCCCACTGTGACATGGCCACCATAGTGACATGGCCACCACTGACCTGCTGCCCACTGTGACATAGCACCCACAGTGACATGGCAACCAGTGGCCTGTTGCTCACTCTGACATGGCCACCACTGACCTGCTGCACACTGTGACATGACCTCACAGTGACATGGCCACCACTGACCTGCTGCCCAATGTGACATAGTCCCCATAGTGACATGGCCACCACTGACCTGCTGCCCACTGTGACATGGCCCCCATAGTGACATGGCCAGCACTGACCTGCTGCTCACTGTGACATAGACCCAACAGTGACATGGCAACCAGTGGCCTGTTGCTCACTGTGACATGGCCATCACTGACCTGCTGCACACTGTGACATGGCCCCACAGTGACGTGGCCACTACTGACCTGCTGCCCACTGTGACATGGCCCCCATAGTGACATGGCCACCACTGACCTGCTGCCCACTGTGACATAGCCCCCACAGTGACATGGCAACCAGTGGCCTGTTGCTCACTGTGACATGGCCACCACTGACCTGCTGCACACTGTGACATGACCTCACAGTGACATGGCCACCACTGACCTGCTGCCCACTGTGACATAGCCCCCATAGTGACATGGCCACCATTGACCTGCTGCCCAATGTGACATGGCCCCCACAGTGACAGGGCCACCACTGACCTGCTGCCCACAGTGACATGGCCCCCATAGTGACATGGCCACCACTGACCTGCTGCCCACTGTGACATAGCCTCCACAGTGACATGGCAACCAGTGGCCTGTTGCTCACTGTGACATAGCCCCACAGTGACTTGGGCACCACTGACCTGCTGCCCACTGTGACATGGCCCCCATAGTGACATGGCCACCACTGACCTGCTGCCCACTGTGACATAGCCCCCACAGTGACATGGCAACCAGTGGCCTGTTGCTCAATGTGACATGGCCATCACTTACCTGCTGCACACTGTGACATGGCCCCACAGTGACGTGTCCACTACTGACCTGCTGCCCACTGTGACATGGCCCCCATAGTGACATGGCCACCACTGACCTGCTGCCCACTGTGACATGGCCCGCAGAGTGACATGGCCACCACTGACCTGCTGCCCACTAACATAGCCCCATAGTGACTTGGGCACCACTGACCTGCTGCCCACTGTGACATGGCCCCAACAGTGACATGGCCACTACTGACCCGCTGACCACTGTGACATACCACCACAGTGACTTGGGCACAACTGACCTGCTGCCCACTGTGACATAGCCCCCACCGTGACATGGCAACCAGTGGCCTGTTGCTCACTGTGACATGGCCATCACTCACCTGCTGCACACTGTGACATGGCCCCACAGTGACGTGGCCACTACTGACGTGCTGCCCACTGTGACATGGCCCCCATAGTGACATAGCCACCACTGACCTGCTGCCCACTAACATAGCCCCATAGTGACTTGGGCACCACTGACCTGTTGCCCACTGTGACATGGCTCCCATAGTGACATTTCCACCACTGACCTGCTACGCACTGTGACATAGCCCCCACAGTGACATGGCAACCAGTGGCCTGTTGCTCACTGTGACATGGCCATTACTGACCTGCTGCACACTGTGACATGACCTCACATTGACATGGCCACCACTGACCTGCTGCCCACTGTGACATGGCCCCCATAGTGACATGGCCACCACTGACCTGCTGCCCACTGTGACATGGCCCCCATAGTGACATGGCAACCAGTGGCCTGTTGCTCACTGTGACATGGCCATCACTGACCTGCTGCACACTGTGACATGGCCCCACAGTGACGTGGCCACTACTGACCTGCTGCCCACTGTGACATGGCCCCCATAGTGACATGGCCACCACTGACCTGCTGCCCACTGTGACATAGCCCCCACAGTGACATGGCAACCAGTGGCCTGTTGCTCACTGTGACATGGCCATCACTTACCTGCTGCACACTGTGACATGGCCCCACAGTGACGTGGCCACTACTGACCTGCTGCCCACTGTGACATGGCCCCCATAGTGACATGGCCACCACTGACCTGCTGCCCACTGTGACATAGCCCCCACAGTGACATGGCAACCAGTGGCCTGTTGCTCACTGTGACATGGCTACCACTGACCTGCTGCACACTGTGAAATGACCTCACAGTGACATGGCCAACACTGACCTGCTGCCCAATGTGACATAGCCCCCATAGTGACATGGCCACCATTGACCTGCTGCCCACTGTGACATGGCCCCCATAGTGACGTGGCCAAAACTGACCTGCTGCCCACTGTGAAATAGCCCCCACAGTGACATGGCAACCAGTGGCCTGTTGCTCACTGTGACATGGCCATCACTGACCTGCTGCACACTGTGACATGGCCGCACATTGACGTGGTCACTACTGACCTGCTGCCCACTGTGACATGGCCCCCATAGTGACATGGCCACCACTGACCTGCTGCCCACTGTGACATAGCCCCCACAGTGACATGGCAATAAGTGGCCTGTTGCTCACTGTGACATGACCTCACAGTGACATGGCCACCACTGACCTGCTGCCCAATGTGACATAGCCCCCATAGTGACATGGCCACCATTGACCTGCTGCCCACTTTGACATGTCCACCATAGTGACACGGCCAGCACTGACCTGCTGCCCAATGTGACATAGCCCCCACAGTGACATGGCAACCAGTGGCCTGTTGCCCACTGTGACATGGCCATCACTGACCTGCTGCACACTGTGACATGGCCCCACAGTGACGTGGCCACTACTGACCTGCTGTCCACTGTGACATGGCCCCCATAGTGACATGGCCACCACTGACCTGCTGCCCACTGTGACATAGACCCCACAGTGACATGGCAACCAGTGGCCCGTTGCTCACTGTGACATGGCCACCACTGACCTGCTTCACACTGTGACATGACCTCACAGTGACATGGCCACCACTGACCTGCTGCCCACTGTGACATGGCCCCAACAGTGACATGGCCACTACTGACCCGCTGACCACTGTGACATACCACCCCAGTGACTTGGGCACAACTGACCTGCTGCCCACTGTGACATGGCCCCCATAGTGACATGGCCACCACTGACCTGCTGCCCACTGTGACATAGCCCCCACAGTGACATGGCAACCAGTGGCCTGTTGCTCACTGTGACTTGGCCATCACTGACCTGCTGCACACTGTGACATGGCGGCACAGTGACGTGGTCTCTACTGACCTGCTGCCCACTGTGACATGGCCCCCATAGTGACATGGCCACCACTGACCTGCTGCCCAATGTGACATAGCCCCCATAGTGACATGGCCACCATTGACCTGCTGCCCACTGTGACATGGCCCCCATAGTGACGTGGCCAAAACTGACCTGCTGCCCACTGTGAAATAGCCCCCACAGTGACATGGCAACCAGTGGCCTGTTGCTCACTGTGACATGGCCATCACTGACCTGCTGCACACTGTGACATGGCCGCACATTGACATGGCCACCACTGACCTGCTGCCCACTGTGAAATAGCCCCCACAGTGACATGGTAACCAGTGGCCTGTTCCTCACTGTGACATGGCCACCACTGACCTCCTGCACACTGTGACATGGCCCCACAGTGACGTGGCCACTACTGACCTGCTGCCCACTGTGACATGGCCCCCATAATGACATGGCCACCACTGACCTGCTGCCCACTGTGACATGGCCCCCATAGTGACATGGCCACCACTGACCTGCTGCCCACTGTGACATAGCCCCCACAGTGACATGGCAACCAGTGGCCTGTTGCTCACTGTGACAGGACCTCACAGTGACATGGCCACCACTGAACTGCTGCCCAATGTGACATAGCCCCCATAGTGACATGGCCACCATTGACCTGCTGCCCACTTTGACATGGCCACCATACTGACACGTCCAGCACTGACCTGCTGCCCACTGTGACATAGCCCCCACAGTGACATGGCAACCAGTGGCCTGTTGCTCACTGTGACATGGCCATCACTGACCTGCTGCACACTGTGACATGGCCCCACAGTGACGTGGCCACTACTGACCTGCTGTCCACTGTGACATGGCCCCCATAGTGACATGGCCACCACTGACCTGCTGCCCACTGTGACATAGACCCCACAGTGACATGGCAACCAGTGGCCCGTTGCTCACTGTGACATGGCCACCACTGACCTGCTGCACACTGTGACATGACCTCACAGTGACATGGCCACCACTGACCTGCTGCCCACTGTGACATGGCCCCAACAGTGACATGGCCACTACTGACCCGCTGACCACTGTGACATACCACCACATTGACTTGGGCACAACTGACCTGCTGCCCACTGTGACATGGCCCCCATAGTGACATGGCCACCACTGACCTGCTGCCCACTGCGACATAGCCCCCACAGTGACATGGCAACCAGTGGCCTGTTGCTCACTGTGACATGGCCATCACTGACCTGCTGCACACAGTGACATGGCCCCACACTGACGTGGCCACTACTGAGCTGCTGCCCACTGTGACATGGCCCCCATAGTGACATGGCCACCACTGACCTGCTGCCCACTGTGACATGGCCCCAACAATGACATGGCCACCACTGACCCGCTGACCACTGTGACATAGCCCCACTGTGACTTGGGCACCACTGACCTGCTGCCCACTGTGACATGGCCCCCATAGTGACATGGCCACCACTGACCTGCTGCCCACTGTGACATAGCCCCCACAGTGACATGGCAACCAGTGGCCTGTTGCTCACTGTGACATGGCCACCACTGACCTGCTGCACACTGTGACATGACCTCACAGTGACATGGCCACCACTGACCTGCTGCCCAATGTGACATAGCCCCCATAGTGACATGGCCACCACTGACCTGCTGCCCATTGTGACATGGCCCCCATAGTGACATGGCCACCACTGACGTGCTGCCCACTGTGACATAGCCCCCACAGTGACATGGCAACCAGTGGCCTGTTGCTCACTGTGACATGGCCATCACTGACCAGCTGCACACTGTGACATGCCCCACAGTGACGTGGCCACTACTGACCTGCTGCCCACTGTGACATGGCCCCCATAGTGACATGGCCACCACTGACCTGCTGCCCACTGAGACATGGCCCCCACAGTGACATGGCCACCACTGACCTGCTGCCCACTGTGACATAGCCCCCACAGTGACATGGCAACCAGTGGCCTGTTGCTCACTGTGACATGGCCAGCACTGACCTGCTGCACACTGTGACAGAGCCCCCATAGTGACATGGCCACCATTGACCTGCTGCCCACTGTGACATGGCCCCCATAGTGACATGGCCAAAACTGACCTGCTGCCCACTGTGACATAGCCCCCACAGTGACATGGCAACCAGTGGCCTGTTGCTCACTGTGACATGGCCATCACTGACCTGCTGCACACTGTGACATGGCCCCAACAGTGACATGGCCACTACGGACCTGCTGCTCACTGTGACATGGCCCCCATAGTGACACGGCCAGCACTGACCTGCTGCCCACTGTGACATGGCCCCAACAGTGACATGGCCACCACTGACCCCCTGACCACTGTGACATAGCCCCACAGTGACTTGGGCACCACTGACCTGCTGCCCACTGTGACATGGCCCCCATAGTGTCATGGCCACCACTGACCTGCTGCCCACTGTGACAGAGCCCCCACAGTGACATGGCAACCAGTGGCCTGTTGCTCACTGTGACATGGCCATCACTGACCTGCTGCACACTGTGACATGGCCCCACAGTGACGTTGCCACTACTGACCTGCTGCCCACTGTGACATGGCCCCAACTGTTACATGGCCACTACTGACCCGCTGACCACTGTGACATAGCACCACAGTGACTTGGGCACCACTGACCTGCTGCCCACTGTTACATGACCTCACAGTGACATGGTCACCACTGACCTGCTGTCCAATGTGACATAGCCCCCATAGTGACATGGCCACCACTGACCTGCTGCCCACTGTGACATGGCCCCCGTAGTGAAATGGCCAGCACTGACCTGCTGCCCACTGTGACATAGCCCCCACAGTGACATGGCAACCAGTAGCCTGTTACTCACTGTGACATGGCCATCTCTGACCTGCTGCACACTGTGACATGGCCCCACAGTGACGTGGCCACTACTGACCTGCTGCACACTGTGACATGGCCCCATAGTGACATGGCCACCACTGACCTGCTGCCCACTGTGACATGGCCCCCATAGTGACATGGCCACCACTGACCTGCTGCCCACTGTGACATAGCCCCCATAGTGACATGGCAACCAGTGGCCTGTTGCTCAGTGTGACATGGCCGCCACTGACCTGCTGCACACTGTTACATGACCTCACAGTGACATGGCCACCACTGACCTGCTGCCCAATGTGACATAGCCCCCATAGTGACATGGCCACCACTGACCTGCTGCCCACTGTGACATGGCCCCCACAGTGACATGGCAACCAGTGGCCTGTTGCTCACTGTGACATGGCCACCACTGACATGCTGCACACTCTGATATGGCCCCCAGAGTGACATGGCCACCACTGACCTGCTCCCCACTGTGACATATCCCATACAGTAACATGATCACTACTGACATGCTGCCCACTTTCACATGGCCCCACAGTGACGTGGCCACCACTGACCTGCTGCCCAGTGTGACTGGCCACAACAGTGACATGGCCACCAGTGGACTGTTGCTCATTGTGACATGGCCACAACTGATCAGCTGCCCACTGTGACATGACCTCACAGTGACATGGCCTCCACTGACCCGCTGACCACTGTGACATGTCGCAAACAGTAACATGATCACCACTGACATGCTGCCCACTGTGACATGGCCCCCACAGTGACATGGCCACCACTGACCTGCTGTCCACTGTGACATAGCCCCCACAGTGACATGGCAACCAGTGGCCTGTTGCTCACTGTGACATGGCCACCACTGACCTGCTGCACACTGTGACATGACCTCACAGTAACATGGCCACCACTAACCTGCTGCCCAATGTGACATAGCCCCCATAGTGACATGACCACCACTGACCTGCTGCCCACTGTGACATGGCCCCCATAGTGACATGGGCACCACTGACATGCTGCCCACTGTGACATAGCCCCCACAGTGACATGGCAACCAGTGGCCTGTTACTCACGGTGACATGGCCATCACTGACGTGCTGCACACTGTGACATGGCCCCACTGTGACGTGGCCACTACTGACCTGCTGCCCACTGTGACATGGCCCCCATAGTGACATGGCCACGACTGACCAGCTGCTCACTGTGACATGGCCCCCATAGTGACATGGCCACCACTGACCTGCTGCCCACTGTGACATGGCCCCAAGAGTGACGTAGCCACCACTGACCTGCTGCCCACTGTGACATGGCCCCCATAGTGACATGACCACCACTGACCTGCTGTCCACTGTGACATGGCCCCCATAGTGACATGGGCACCACTGACATGCTGCCCACTGTGACATAGCCCCCACAGTGACATGGCAACCAGTGGCCTGTTTCTCACTGTGACATGGCCACCACTGACCTGCTGCACACTGTGACATGACCTCACAGTGACATGGCCACCACTGAACTGCTGCCCAATGTGACATGGCCCCCATAGTGACATGTCCAGCACTGACCTGCTGCCCACTGTGACATAGCCCCCACAGTGACATGGCAACCAGTGGCCTGTTACTCACGGTGACATGGCCATCACTGACGTGCTGCACACTGTGACATGGCCCCACAGTGACGTGGCCACTACTGACCTGCTGCCCACTGTGACATGGCCCCCATAGTGACATGGCCACCACTGACCAGCTGCTCACTGTGACATGGCCCCCATAGTGACATGGCCACCACTGACCTGCTGCCCACTGTGACATTGCTCCAACAGTGACGTGGCCACCACTGACCTGCTGCCCACTGTGACATGGCCCCCATAGTGACATGGCCACCACTGACCTGCTGCCCACTGTGACATAGCCCTCACAGTGACATGGCAACCAGTGGCCTGTTGCTCACTGTGACATGGCCATCAGTGACCTTCTGCACACTGTGACATGGCCCCACAGTGACATGGCCACTACTGACCTGCTGCCCACTGTGACATGGCCCCCATAGTGACATGGCCACCACTGAACTGCTGCCAACTGTGACATGGCCCCAACAGTGACATGGCCACTACTGACCCGCTGACCAATGTGACATAGCCCCACAGTGACTTGGGCACCACTGACCTGCTGCCCACTGTGACATGGCCCCCATAGTGACATGGCCACCACTGACCTGCTGCCCACTGTGACATAGCCCCCACAGTGACATGGCAACCAGTGGCCTGTTGCTCACTGTGACATGGCCACCACTGACCTGCTGCACACTGTGACATGACCTCACAGTGACATGGCCACCACTGACCTGCTGCCCAATGTGACATGGCCCCCATAGTGACATGGCCACCACTGACCTGCTGCCCACTGTGACATGGCCCCCATAGTGACATGGCCAGCACTGACATGCTGCCCACTGTGACATAGCCCCCACAGTGACATGGCAACCAGTGGCCTGTTACTCACGGTGACATGGCCATCACTGACGTGCTGCCCACTGTGACATGGCCCCACAGTGACGTGGCCACTACTGACCTGCTGCCCACTGTGACATGGCCCCCATAGTGACATGGCCACCACTGACCTGCTGCCCACTGTGACATGACCTCACAGTGACATGGCAAACAGTGGCCTGTTGCTCACTGTGACATGGCCACCACTGACCTGCTGCACACTGTGACATGACCTCACAGTGACATGGCCACCACTGACCTGCTGCCCAATGTGACTTAGCCCCCATAATGACATGGCCACCATTGACCTGCTGCCCACTGTGACATGGCCCCCATAGTGACATGGCCAAAACTGACCTGCTGCCCACTGTGACATAGCCCCCACAGTGACATGGCAACCAGTGGCCTGTTGCTCACTGTGACATGGCCACCACTGACATGCTGCACACTGTGACATGGCCCCACAGTGACGTGGCCACTACTGACCTGCTGCCCAATGTGACATGGCCCCCATAGTGACATGGCCACCACTGACCTGCTGCGCATTGTGACATAGCCCCCACAGTGACTTGGGCAACCAGTGGCCTGTTGCTCACTGTGACATGGCCACCACTGACCTGCTGCACACTGTGACATGACCTCACAGTGACATGGCCACCACTGACCTGCTGCCCACTGTGACATGGCCCCCATAGTGACATGGCCAGCACTGACCTGCTACCCACTGTGGCATAGCCCCCACAGTGACATGGCAACCAGTAGCCTGTTACTCACTGTGACATGGCCATCACTGACCTGCTGCACACTGTGACATGGCCCCACAGTGACGTGGCCACTACTGACCTGCTGCCCACTGTGACATGGTCCCCATAGTGACATGGCCACCACTGACCTGCTGCCCACTGTGACATGGCACCCATAGTGACATGGCCACCACTGACCTGCTACCCACTGGTACATAGCCCCCACAGTGACATGGCAAACAGTGGCCTGTTGCTCACTGTGACATGGCCCCACAGTAACGTGGCCACTACTGACCTGCTGCCCACTGTGACATGGCCCCCATAGTGACATGGCCACCACTGACCTGCTGCCCACTGTGACATGGCCCCCATAGTGACATGGCCACCACTGACCTGCTAC